>NC_056728.1:625132517-625305017 GCF_019279795.1 Protopterus annectens | reverse complement strand
AAATCTCTTTCTAATCTCCAAGGCATTACACATCAATCTTTATTGTCAGTTGAAACATGGCTAAATAATTTACAACTACTACTAAACCCCTAAACATAAATAAATAAATAAATAAATAAATAAATAAATAAATGACTGCTCTTTACCCCAAGACACATCTCTACAAATACGACAGCATTCTCTATTGTCTTAGCCAATAACACCATGATAAAGCAAGCAAATCATGCAAAATTACTGGGTGGCATCATAGATGTCCTGCTGAAATTCAACCACCATGTATAAAACATGGTTAATAAAACTCATAAAAGTGGGTATATTATACAGAGTAAAATCTTACCTTACTGACATAGCCAGAACACATTTAGCCTCTACCTTCTTATTGCCATCTCTCTTCTATACCGCCCCAGTCTTCACTAACCTTCAAATGTCACAACTCTCCACACTTGAGCAATGCTATAATAAAAAGCCAGATTTACAGTAAACAGTAGCAACAAAACACACCACTACCTAGCCCTCAGAGAATTCAAATGTTTAGAATTACCACATCACCTATCTCTTTCTCTTAGCTAAGTACAGTACACAGACTTATTTATAAGCCAGAAAATTGTCCAGCTTTTAACAACAAACTTAATGCAACACTACTCCACCAATAGAATTCTATGCTATAGATTAAAATCACTGACCAATATAACCAAATCATCTGTTACTGCAGGTGACTGTCTGTATTCAAATAGTATAACTACACTATTGAACTAGATCCTGCTACTACTTAAATCAGTTCAGAATGCAAACTCATTTAAATCCCAACTAAAGCTTCACCTGTCAAATCAATGGATCTGTTCCTGTACATCTCCAGGATAAATACCACTGTTATCTTCAGCTGGCCATATCATCAAATTATTTCTTTTTGTTCAGAATCCTATGCCCTATGGTATGCATTGTTTTATGATACTGCTCACCCCATCTCTATATCTCTAGTGTAAACCTTATGATAGCAATATATGTAATTATCTATAAACTTGCTTTTGTATCCCACCTCTTAACTATAATATTAACATTTTCTGCCTTATTCACTTTCTTCCTTCATCACCACTGAATTTCTAAGCACTAATCACATGGCCTCTTTTCTGTTTGACAAACTCACTAATACATCTCTTCAGATGCTTGTCTGACATCTGCTAATGCATATATATCATTTATATTGTAATATTTGCCATTATTCCATGTCAATGTAATCTAATTAGCAAATGTATATATAATTGTCAATGTATATTGTAGCAATAACCCATGGCTGGGTGTGGGGTAATCATGTATTTACCCACGAGTGGGGAGGTTTGATCATGAGGGCGAAGCCCAAGTAACCAAACAATTCCAGCTGTGGGTAAATCAGCATTACCCACACCCAGCTATGGGTTGTTGCCATTATGCTATGACATTATTTATGAAAAAAGTTGATTACTTTTCTTAAATAATGTCCTTTTATAACAGTGGCATGCTGCTCTTCTGCACTTTTTGCTGGTATCCTGGGGCTTTCTTGATGTACTGTGCATACGTATGGGACTTACGTTCCCACCCTTATGCAGTACACCAGTGCTGTGTAAAGAAAGCAACAGAGAAAGGAAGACCTCTGTTGCTTTTTTCCTGTTTTTAATTTAAAAAAATGAGATTGGCAGACTTTTAATGTACTTGAGAGACAGGACAGAGAAAATATATTTCTCTAGTTCATAGGATCATAGGAGGTTACTAGGCTTTTGGCCCTGAGGCTCTTACAAGCCTAGCTAAGAATTAAGCACATGTTCCAACAAGTCAGCACCCTATACCACTGTCCAGCAGGGACACAGGTGGAATCTCACGTGTGCATTTTCTGTTTCCCATCCAGTTATCCAGGTTATGCTTAAAAACGTTTAAGGAGGTACTCTGCTTTACGTTTAGAGGGTATCTATTCCACAAAAGGGGGAGTCTCTGGGACACAAATCTGTCCCGCCAACAAGTCCTATTGATGTCACAGACCAGTTTGAAGTCATGCATTGGGGTGACTCGAGTGAAGCTTGACTTGCGGATATGCAGCAGTCCCATCAGGGCGGGGTCTTACATTGCTTTGTATGCAAGACAGACGTCACCTCTGAGGAGTCTGTAGGAGACTGAGTAGAGGGGCAGGGCTTTCAGCCTATCTGTGTAGGGTAGATGTTTGAGGCCCTGGATTCTCTTGGTGAGGAATCTCTGTGGTCTCTCCAGCTGCTGCATGTACTTTGTAAGGTACATGCCGAAAGGGGCATTGTACTCAATAATGGGTCTTATAAGGGAAGAACACAGGGATGCTACGACCACCTTGTCCCTGGATGAGATACCCTTAATAATGAGGTGGGCTATGTAGAAAGCTTTTCATACAGTGGAGGCAATGTGGTGGTCAAAAGTCAGTTTGTTGTCAGTCTGGGTGCCCAAGTCCCTCATGACTGATTGCATGCTTAGTACCTTATTATCAATGCAATAATTTGTGGGGATGTCACTCTCCCCAAATGGGATGATGATGCATTTATTGGCATTAATTTTGAGGCCATGTTTCTGGCACCAGTCATGTGCTTGGTTGAGCCCCTCTTGGAGGATGTTCACATCACTAGGGGGATTGATGACAGCATCCAGCTTGCAGCCATCTGCAAACTTGATCAGCCATAGCCCACTAGATTTGGCCTGCAACTCCGAGAAGTATATCCCAAACAGCAGATGCCCCAAGACCGATCCCTGAGGTACATTGCTTGTTACGGGTCTACTACTTGAGGTAGCTTCCCATATTTTGACTTGGTGGGTTTTATCAGTGAGCCAGTTTACTACCCATCTGGCAACATATGGATTGATGCCTAGTTGAGAGACTTTATCTATTATACCTGAGTGGGGAATAGTATCAAAGGCTTTGGCCAGGTCACGGTAGGTGGTGTGCACCATCTTCCCCTCATCTATGGCCTTGATGACTGTCTCAAAGAAGTCGACCAAATTTAACAGGCATGACCTCCCCTTGACAAAAGCAAACTGTGTGGGATCAAGTGTATGGAGTGACCTCCCCTTGACAAAACCAAACTGTGTGGGATCAAGTGTCTGGAGGTTGCCAATGTCATTGTTAATGAGGTCCATGATAATCCGCTCCATGACCTTGCAGATCAGACTAGTTAGGCTGATGGGTCTGTAATTTCCTGGATCGGTGGATGCTCCAGCTTTGTGCAAAGGGATGACAGTAGCTGTCCTCCACTCAGCTGGGGCAAAGCTGGTACTCAGGCTTTGGTTGACTAGGGTGCCTAATGGTGCTGCAAGTTCCTGCCTGAGTTCATGTAGGATGCAGACTGGGATGTTATCAGGTCCCACTGAGGCTGTATTTTTTGCCTTTGAGAGCACAGTAATGACTTGCTCCCTAGAGATAACGGGAGGGGGGCAGGTACTGGGGATGTCCTGTTTTACTGATGGGGGGGCAGAGGAGTGAAGTTTTCACTGAACCTGTTTGCCAGCAGGTTGGCTATATCCACAGTGTTTGTGTATGTGGCATCCTTGACTACTAGTTCTGAGCAGATCTGGGTGCTTCACTTGAGATTGTGCACATATGTTAAGAAGGCCTTATGATTGTCTTTTGTAAATGTGGCCAGTTTGGACTTGAAGTTTGCTTTGGAGGATTTCACTAGTGCTCTTATTTGTTTGTTGATGCTAAGGAGAGATTTCTTCCAATTAGGCACCTGCTCCTTTTTGGTCCTAGACAGCATTTTTTTCCTTTTATTATAGAGTTTATTTATTGTAGATGTCCACAAGACAGGTTTATTCTTCCTTGAGGAGGAGGATTTCATCCTGTCTGGTATTTCTGATTCCATGTAGCTATATAAATGCTCATATAGTACTTTGGTGTAGGTCTGAACATGTGTGCCAGTTTCTATGGAGAGGGAGGGGGCTATGAAGCTGTTTGTACCTTCCCTCAGGAGGTTGTAATCAGCTTTAGAGAAGTTTTTTTGTTTGACCCTAGCTGGGGGAGGGGGTCGGTGGAGATGGTGACTTCGAAAGTGACTGCTTTGTGGTCAGATCTTATCAGGGATGATGACACTGGAGGGATGTTGCAGTGGTTACTCATGTTGGTTAATACAAAGTCCAAGATATTTTCACCTCTTGTGGGGTTTTGCATAATGTACCTGATTATCCTGTATTTTTCTCTGACTCATCTGCCTCCTTCTTTTGAAGTCTCAGTTTTTTAAAGTATTTTTTAAATAAAAAAGCATATATTAATAGAAGAAAGTCCAGGCAACCAGACTTTTTTCCATTGGTATATGCTCGATTTACAGTGGGAACGCTGATTGGGCTGACCAATCAATGTGCCCATTTTTTAATCTTAATGGCCAGTCACTGTATAATACTTAGTGTCAGTTCATGTGTATTACTGAATGTCTATTTAAAGTATGTTTGTAATACGTTGGAACTTTTCTCCCTGGGCCTCCACTGAAGTTTTTTTTTTGACTAAACCCAGTTGGACAAAACTGGTAATCAAAAACAAAAATAAATAAAATGGGGGGTTGTAGAAGAACATTTGATAATGTTAAAAGAATGCTGATGATCATTTCAAATGCCTGCATACAAAAAATTTAAGTGGCCCTAATTTCCCTGGATGCAGAAAATGCATTTGACAATGTAGAATGACAATACTTGTTTATGATATTAGAAGCCATGAGATTCCCTGAGAATTTTGTTGCTCTCCTGAAAGCAAAGTATAAAGATACAAAGGCAAAGATAAAATATTGGGTGATAGTTTCACTCACAAGGAGCACACTGCATGGGTGTTCAGTTTCCCCATTGCTTTTTTAATATTAGAGGATATGAATGGGAAAACGTGCAGATGAAGGCGGCCCTTTATGCTTAAATTATATTACTAGCAAAATGACTCAGTGATTGAAGGACTTTCAATTAATTTCATGGTCTAAATAAGAAGGAAACTGGGACAATTGGAATAAATTTAAAAGAATAGAAATAAGGAAACAATATCAAGTCATGTGGTAGTTGAAGACCCTGAAATATTTAGGCATACAGTTAGCAGAGAGCTATGAGGAATCAAGGCAGAAGACATATGCAACTGCTACAAGGAAGATAAGGAGAAATCGGAAATAAATGGACTTAGCTAATCTTAGAATTGGATCGAAAAGTGCAGGTGATGCAGTGATGAATGTACTGCCTCATACGTTGTATTTAGCATAATCCTTTTGTGATCCTCCTGACGCCAAGAATTTAAGAACAGATGATTGGATGTGGATTGGGAAGAAACTGAGAGTACAGTAGGAATGACTGAGAATGTCGAAGGGGGTGAGGGGTTTTGTATTTCAGTGTATCTTAAATGTCAGTGGAGGACATATATAGCAAGTTGGAAAGACAAGATAGAAAAGAATGCCTGGCTTTGGTGCAAAGATATTGTGGTAGTAATACGTGACAGG
Source organism: Protopterus annectens (assembly GCF_019279795.1). Lineage (NCBI taxonomy): Eukaryota > Metazoa > Chordata > Ceratodontiformes > Protopteridae > Protopterus > Protopterus annectens. Next base: position 625,299,570 of record NC_056728.1, on the reverse strand, counting down.
GATGTGGAGGAAAGTCAGCCACCACTGCTTGATATAGTTATCAGACTTTAGTAAACTATTTCAAAAATGAAGATTAAGAAAATGGAGACAGATGATTCTTCTGACAGAAGGGAGAATGAGAGGCACAGAAAGTGAATCTTTAGTAGGAAATTGGTCTCAATTAGGATCATGTGTGCATTATTGCCATCAGATTATAGTTGGAGGAAGAGTCCTCAGGTTGAATGATGTGACAGCAACATATATCTATATAAAATTCCAAGAAGTATACTTCTGTTTTATCAGTTGTTAAAATAACAGGGGGGAAATGAGATGTTACTTTGAAAAGGAGGAGTATTGGCTGGGAATAATAAAGTGGGTAATTGAACTCAGAGAGTTAAGGGAAACTGACAGAGGATAGTATCCAACATGTGTGAGATACTCCGGGAAGAAGAACAGGAGGCAGTCCAGAGGTTCAAGAAGGAATGGAATAATACATAACAAATAAGAGGCATTGATAGAAAACAATTTGCCAGATGCCAGACAAGGTGATTAAAAGGGAAGATTTAGAAATTTTACATGGTGCTGCAGTAGCGTTGTCGCCTCACAGCAAGACGTTATCACGATCGATTCTCAGCTAGAGCGTCTTCTGTGTGGAGGCATGCATGAATGGGCATGCCTTCGTTGAAGGTTGTGCATCAGGGCTGGTAACTCGGCATGTAAAAATCCACTACCAAACATTAGTGGACTGGAGTTCTGCTGTGGCGACCCCTAACCGGGATAAGCCGAAAGACACAACATAGAGTCATTTGCATGAGTACTTTTACACACTAGTAAAGCTAGCAAAAATGTATCTGATGGTGTAATAATTTTGTTGGAGATGTAGTTACAAAAAAAGAGGTGGTTGGAAACATTTTAGGGGTGTGAAGAAGTAAAAAGAGAATAAAAACGGGATAGATTATGTTAGGTTGCATCATGCGAACATCGATAACTACAGGATGGTACTGTTGGAAGACAACAGGAGTACAAGTATGACAGAACTAGTGTGGATAACATTGCAAAAAAGGATAATAATCAGGAAATGGAAAAAGAGGGAGTAACCTACCATACATGAATTACTATAGATAGTAGATAAAACTAGAGGGGTGGTGGAAACTTTGTTAAGGGGACCAAAAGGGTCACATATAAAAGGGATGGTTGCCCTATCTACAGTACTTAGTGCAATGGGAAAAGGGATAAAGAATAGTTGGGGGTGACTAAATGAAACAGCAGAGAGCCAAGGTCTCTACCACCTCATTCAAATTCTTATTAATATACTTATTTTTAATCTACTCTTTTTTTTCTTTTTCACTCCCCTTGTGCGGCAGAGGTTATATCCAAGTTATTAAATGTTGTCTGTTACATGTTATAGTTCGGTTAACAAATGTGTATTATTTTTTGGCTAGAAAGATATGTGTTATTTTTTTTTAAATATCCTCAGTTGAATTGCTACTGGACAGGAAGAAATGGAATGTTAAGAGTAATGTCAAAATGAGATTGGAAAGGAAAATTCATGCTGAGAAGTAAAATTATGAAAGGGGATTTGGAGGAAATGTGTGAAAGGTGTAAATGCCAGTTTTGGGCTACTTGCACATGTAATAATTAGAAAGCTAATAAATAGGTAATAAGTGCTCTGCAACTGTGCATAAAAATATGCACCATGCAGCTGAAATGAGCAACATGTAAGGTTCTTTGGAAATAATGCTGAATAAACTTCTCCATGGTTAAAAAAAGAGGCTTAAGGTGTCCCCTTGTTCAACACTCTTAAGAGTGGCTTAAGAACTTTCTACCCTTTTAAAATCCAATATAAGCATAGAAAAATGTGATCAAATTGCTGACTGTTGCCAGTTTATTTGTTCTCAAAATGGATTTTAAGAAATTCATGTTCAGAGTAGAGCTGAAGAGATTAGTTTCTTAAAAATCGTTTTGAGAATATGTAATAAAATTCTATTAAAATCAGTGCCCAAGTCATAATGCTTAGTAGTACATATAGAGGATTATGATCTGGTCTCTAAACATAACCAGCTTGTTGTATGTTCTTGACACAGATGTCAAGAAATTCAGATCAAGAGCAAAGGGTGATTATCAGTGAGACCCAGTCATACTTTTTTGCAGTGTGTATAGCTTTATCTGCTCCATGAACTAGTAGTCAGCTGGAGGAGCATGACGTGTTTTACTGGCTTCCAAAGCCTTTAAAAGCCAGCAAAACACATGACTGGCCAACTTGAAAATGGGCAGAAATGGTGTCCCTATGATGAATGAGCTGCTTTAAAAGCTGCTAGACATTTTGTTCTGCAACACTTTTTCTTTGTAAATGTGGCATCATGAAGTATTTAACAGCTTTCAAAGCTATTTTACATTCTGCTACTGTTCTGTGTCAGCTGGTTGCCTTAATAGATCTTAGGGGACATCAGAAAGGGGGTCTATATTAGAAAGTCGACCACTTACTTACCTGAACGCGTAAAGTTGACCCGTCTTCATCGAACCGCGAAAACCTTGATCATCCAGAAAAGGGAAAGCAGAAACATTGAATCGTTATGGTTGGCCTTCTGCTGTATAGCTCCGTAAGGTAAGTGTGCAATAGTTACAGACCTTAGGGTTAGGGTGCGGGTTAAGGTAAGTGCATAGATGGTAATGTATGTTAGATTTAGTGTAGGGTTTTGTTAAGTGTATGTGTGTGAATTATTTAGTTTGTTTGGGTTTAGCTTTTTAAGGTAAGTGTGCGATAGTTACAGACCTTAGGGTTAGGTGCAGGTTAAGGTAAGTGCATACATGGTGGTATATGTAAGATTTAGTGTAGGGTTAGAAGTAGGGTTTAGTTTAGGGTTAGAAGTAGGGTTTTGGTATGTGTATGTATGTGGTTTATTTAGTTTGTTTGTGTAGGTAGTATGTAGTGGGCGGTGGGGTGGGACAAGTATGAGAGTTCGACTTTTTAAATTTTGCGGTTTAGAGTGTTCGATGTTTATGCGGTTCGATGACGATGGGTCAACATTTAGATATTCGATGAAGTAAGTGGTCGACTTTATAATATAGACCCTCAGAAAGGTGAGTAAGAAGCTAGTCTTTTCCAGATATTGGAGTATAAATACTGTGATCCATGCACGTCGGAGTTTTTTCCTCAATATAAGCACTACTATATGTAGATAATAATAGTTTGAATGTTAGAGGTTATTTTTGAGCTTATGACTGCTGTTTAGGTGTGTAATAGTAAATAAAGTTCTTTTGCAAATAAGAGCAGTTGTAACATACCATCTTGGCTATAAATACTTAACTATTTATTCAACTTCCACATGTAATAAAGGTACTTAGTATGATATGCAATTTAACCTGTACACAAAAACAGTAAATAATGGATACAAAAGTTTGTTTAACATATAAAGATGCTATCCAGCCCTGTAACCATGATGCAAAGCATAAAAAGCTTACTGCAAAATATCAAAATGTCTCCTAATCCTTTATCATTCATGCCAAAATCTTGAAAAGGGGAAATCATTCCAGATAACTTTGACTGCTCAGAACAGTCTTTGTTAACAATCTTGGTATCATTATTAACCAGTATGATGGGTTGCCAAGTACCCAAGTAAGATGCTAAGGTTCATCAATGTGCTTCCTTTAAAACAGTGATTGTTAAGGATGGTGGACTTTGTACTTTTCATAATAGAAAGGGCCCTTCGACTATTTGAACAACATTTTTCAACCTCCTCATTGATTCCTAGAGAAAGATCTTTGAGGAGTCGAAAAACCTACTCCCACAGCAGAGAGGGTCTTTCCATCTTTTTCACACCTGGAGAGTGTCTTTAACTTTAGGGCCAAACAATGAACTGCTGTCAAAAGGTGCAATGATGGACAAGGACTTGAAGGGCTCCACAAAATCATAAGGATATCTTCAGATCTGAACCAGACAGACCCAGAATGGTCGGATCCAAGGACTCTGAAACAATCAGTCAGATCAGAGAAGGAGTTGAAATTGGTGGAGTGGTAGTAGGATGGGCTTCTTGACCCATAGGGGTAGGAACTGGGAGAATTCCCATCTGTATTTGCACTGAGAGTAATCTCCTCATCATTCTGTCCACATCAGCTTCGGTCAAACTCCTGGAAGAATGAGAGGAAGCAACCACTGTTTAACATGGGGTGTGTAATGTTAGTGTTAATGAGCTAGCTACAATCACTTGCATGTCATATACTATATATTTCTTCTGGAGCAGTCTTGGTTGGAAGACAAATCTCATTAAAGCTTCACCATATCATCCCTGTAATTTACTAAACCATTTGACATAGCATGGTATTAGAAATGAAGAAATGATCTGATGTTGTCAATTTTCATTTTATCCTCAACTGATGGGTTCGGATCCAATCCTCAGATGCCAACTCAGCTATTACTTTATTTAGCTCATGGCCACCAAAAACCACTCATGCTCCTCCCTTACCCATAATGCTTCAACCTCTAACATACCTCAGCTCTTGTTTGATACTATTGTGATTACACGTGGACATTTTGAGCTCTCAAGCAATATTTCAATTTATGATAGCTGTTTTAATCTTTAACTTTTACAGACTTATTAATAGTTATCCTCCCTTCTCATTACACTTAGTGCACTTCTTTATTACCAGAGTTGGTATTGTACGTTTCTATCTTTTCTTCCTTTTACAACTTTTTGTGCAATTCTTGATACCACTGTTGATATCTCCTCTCCTTTTCCCTCTGTTTATGTGTGTGTGTGTGTGTGTGTGTGTATATATATATATATATATATATATATATATATATATATATATATATATATATATATACACACACATACATACATACATATTCCAATAGCAGCAATTAGTGTGACAATACATGAGCCAGGCAGTTCAGTTGAAGATATAACCATGAAACATATAATAAAAAATAAAAACTTTAATGAAAGAGGTAAGTGCTTTCACATAAGAGCTTCTTCAGACCAAAAAATCCTTAAGCCTACATTCCATTTAAATATTGTCCATCTTCAAATCAAAATGAGTGTAACTTAATTACATTTATTTAAAGTGGTGTTCACATTTACTCAGATTAAAAAAGAAACACACCTACAATTCTACCAAAACTTACTATAACAGCATGTAAACTCCTATGCATCTTCCTAACAGCATATAGTCACATATAAAATATATTTATGTATAAAAATATATGTGTACAAAATATATTTGTGTATATAAAGATGTGTGTCTCCTCCAAAATTTCATCATATATGAGGAATATATACACTTATAAACACATGTATCTGTATGAGGTAAACATTTCTCAATATTTAAACTAGAAATACCCTTATGTACATATGTTATTAATCAAAATTTCTTGTCATAGACGTATTATTATACAGACAACATATGGTCACATACAAAAATATATATCTCTATGTATAAAGATATATATAAAAATATATTAGGTTAAGGTTAAGTTAACTTTGAGTATGTGTCTACCTGTTTGAGCCAATATTCATTTTCCCCCGGAGAGCACTCTGCTTTGGCTTGTAAGCAGCCCCCCCCCCCCCCCCCACACACACACACACACACTCATCTTCCATTTTCTCTCTTATTCCCTTCTGTTGGCAAATAGTATCCATAACTGATAAATACTGTGTGTTTGTTAATTTAAACTGAGACCACAGTAAACTACTGATACAAGGTTATCCTGTTTTTCCACCTGAGAAATGGTTAAGAAATGACTTACAGTTTCAGAGCAGTCCTTGTTCAGTTCTGATTGTTTCTTAAACACAAACTTGTCTTTGCTTTGGCTCATTAGCAGCAGTACAAAAGAACTGCCTGCTCACACCCTTGTTCTCCTCCTCCCCCTTCCCTGTTTATTACCATAAGCCAATCCCAAAGTTAAGAAATATTACCTGTGGCAGGCACCATTTTTAAAACTACAACCACCCTTTGAGCACCTCATGCTCGGCTCTGCCATAGAACTTATTAAAACTGCCTGAACTGGGGCACAGCTAACTGATAGTTTGTGGAAATACAGGGTACCTGCCTGAGTCTCCACATTCACTATCATATGTTCATTTATCAGTTTACTCTGTTACCTGATTGTTTCCAGCCCCCTCATAAGAGCAACTAACAGGGTCTCTACCAACTTCGCTCCTCACCCTGCCCCCTATTACCTCCCGCCCCCCAGTGTTCCTACCTTTATTACACTCACAAACCCCTCCCATCTTTCCACTAATCAACCACAGTGCTAAACCTAACACTACCTCCTTCATCTTCCCACTACTATCACTCCTCCTCAGCTAACATGTACAAGAATACCTTACCTATGCTCACTGCATGCACTCTCCTTGCATATCTTACATCCTTCCAAAACTCCATCATTCCCCCACTCAACCACTACCACTGTACTACTACTCACAACACCACTCATGTCTCACCCTCACTCAGCTCCCCTCCCACCAACTCAAGAACCATCCCTATGCACCCCCCTGCATATTCTACCAACTATATTACTCAAACATAAAGCATCCCTACAACTTAACATAGTAACCCTCCCACCATACCTATTACCCACAGAGCACAATCATAAAGTTTCCCTAATAAACAAACACATTCTAAAACTGAGAAAACTAATAACCTCATGCCAAAACTAGCCCTAAGTGGAGACATCCACCCCAACCCTGGCCCTACCATCTCCAACCCCAATCCTCATAATCAGACTAGAAACCACAACTTCTCCCATATCACAGCCAATAGAAAGCCAAATGACTTCCTTCTACTAAGCCTAAATATTAGAAGTATATCCAACAAAGTTCATGAACTCCATGCCACCATAGACTTGTATTCCCCAAAATATAGTCATCCTGACAGAAACCTGGCTAAAACCTCACATTACCAGTGAGCAAATCCTCCCTACCGGTTACGGCATACTAAGAGTAGACCAGCTAAACAAGAAAGGAGGCGGTGTAGCTATAATATTTAAATAGCATCTAAACATCCAGATCTTAAAATCATCAGCTCCACAAATAGGCAATGAAGAAATAATATATACCAACCTCAAAATAAACCAAAACAAAACCATCAACATAATTGGATGCTACTTCCCACCTGGCCAAAACATCCCTCCACTAGAAAACCTCCTCAGCTGGTCTACCCACCATCTCCCCCAAGAAAGTATCATTTTAGGTGATTTCAATATTGACTGGCAATCCTGTTCTGGCAACCATCCAACCCATCATGTAAACCTTCATGGCTACACCCAACTAGTCCAGTCGCCAACCAAGATAAATAAAAACACCAGCAAGCACACTACCCTGGATTGGATACTAGTCAGTAAGAGCCTCCAGTCATATATAACAGGCTGCTTATCAGATAGCCTCAGTGATCACTCCTCAACATTCCTACTCAAAAAATACTTATACCAAGCTAAACCTGTCCTCTACTGTCAAATACGTAAAAAACTAAATTTTAACCCACTCACATTCATCTCATCCCTCAAAAAATGTAACTGGTATCCTCTAAAGTACCTCAGTCTTGATGACGCAGTTGAATTTTTTAATACTACCTTCTTGAGCCTCCTTAATTACCATGCCCCCATAAGACTTTCCAGAACCAAAGCACAACCCTCCCCATGGCTACAGAAAACCACTAAGTCAGAAATGAAAAACAGGGATAAAGCCTGGGAGCACTGGCGCAAAACCAAAACCCCCGCAGCTAGACAAAAATTCCTAGAACTACGCAATAGAGTCAAAAAGCTAATAAAACGGGACAAATTCCAATACTACCAGTCAGCCCTAGACTCCTCACAACACAGCCCCAAACAATTCTGGTCCTCCATAAACTCCATCCTCCACCCAGGTAAACTCAGTACCCCTCCTCCTAACATCCCTCACTCCTCAGAAAATATTGCTACCTCATTCAACACACACTTCACACAAACCATACTATCACTAGCTAAATAACACAACCCCCCTCCCCTCCAACCCACACCTTCAACTAGTAATCTCCCCACTGCCTTCTCTTTTTCTCCTGTACCTACCTCCAACATAAAAAAACTCTTAACTAAACTTAAGCCCACCAAATTAACAGCAGACAACCTCCCAAGTGAATACCTCCAAATTGCAGCTGATCCTCTGGCCTACCCAGTATCCATCTTGATTAATCAATCTCTGTCAGAAAGTTACGTTCCCACACTATGGAAAGTTTAACATATAATTCCCCTCCACAGAACTAACCAATTACCACCCCATAGCTATTCTCTCTCCACTCTCTAAAATACTAGAGAGATGCATTAATTCTCAGGTCTCAGACTAGCTCCTTACTAACAACCTTTCCAATACTCAGCATGGTTTCCAACCAAACCATAGCACCACCACTGCCTTACTCTCCTTTACTAACACTGTCCTTCAGCATAAAAACAATGGCTATCTCTCCTCTGCTACTTTCCTAGACCTATCTAAAGCATTTGACATGGTCCCACACAAACAACTCATCTCTGTCCTCAATAACATATCCTTCTCTCAATCAGTCACCAACTGGTTTCAGAGTTACCTGTCTGACCGCCAACAATCCGTTGTATGGCAGAATGACATATCTCCATAACTACCTGTCTCTATAGGGGTTCCCCAAGGATCCATCCTTGGACCCCTACTCTTCTCTATTTTCACCAATAATCTAGCCTCTGCCACCAAACATGGCACACTCATACAATACGCAGATGACTCAATCATCATCTGCTCAGCCCAGTCCCTACCCAAACTGCAAAAAGTCACACAGGGAGCCTTTTCCTCTGTTGAAACTTGGTTATTTGATGCCCAGTTAATACTCAACCCAAATAAAACTAAACTACTCATCTTTCAACCCACCAAACATACTCAAAACAACTCTCACTTTAACATCACAGCAAAAGACAACACCACTATACACCCAACAGAACACACCAAATTGCTAGGAGTGGAAATAGACAATAAACTAAAATTTGGCATTCACATATCCATGACCATAAAAAAGTCCACAAAAAACTAGGAGCATTATACAGAAATAAGCAACTTCTCACCAAAGCAGCAAGATTTCAGTAGCAAATTCCCACCTTATCTCCACCCTACTTTATGCCTCTCCAATATATACCAACCTAAGGCAATGCAATCTAAACAAGCTAGAGACCTGCTACAACAAAATCGCCAAATTTGCCACAGGGGCATCCTACCGTAGTCACCACTGTCTCTCACTTGCTGAACTGGACTGGCTTGAACTCCCTCACCTCCTTCATTGGTATCATCTCTCACTCACCCAGAAACTAGTGAACCATCCACTAAATGTCCCATCCCTCCAGAATCTACTGGTTATGATAATAGACAGGGAAGATAGAGGCAAAGGCTTGAATGAGAGAGCCTCCAACAAGCCCACATTGAAATCCAGGAAACTATCAGTTAAGTAGCAAGTGCCTGCATAATAATATGCTTGTGATAAGAGGATTCCAAAGAATAACATATGTATATAAGGGAATATTTCGCTTATATGGAGATTCTGAAAAGTTCATCTTATGTGTTCATATGTGTATATATTTTTATATATGGTGATATGTGGTTGAAATATATATATTTTTATATATATCTTTATACACAGAGATATATATTTTTGTATGTGACCATATGTTGTCTGTATAATAATATGTCTTTGACAAGAAATTTTGATTAATAACATATGTACATAAGGGAATTTCTAATTTAAATATCGGGAAAAGTTTATCTCATACAGATATATGTGCTTATAAGTGTCTATATTTCTCATATATGATGAAATTTTGGAGGAGACGCACATTTTTATATACACAAATATATTTTTATACACATATATTTTTATGCATAAATATATTTTATATGTGACTATATGCTGTTAGGAAGATGCATAGGAGTTTACATGCTGTTATAGTAATTTTTGGTAGAATTGTAGGTGTGTGTCTTTTTAAATCTGAGTAAATTTGAACACCACTTTAAATGAATGTAATTAAGTTGCACTCATTTTGATTGGAAGATGGATACTATTTAAATGGAATGTAGGTTGAAGGATTTTTTGGTCTGAAGAAGCTCTTATGTGAAAGCGCTTACCTCCTTCATTAAAGTTTTTATTTTTTATTATATGTTTCATGGTTATATCTTCAATTGAACTGCCTGGCTCATGTATTGTCACACTCATTGCTGATGTTGGAATATTATCTTTATTTGCTGGCAAAACTACATCTGTCTTTCGAGGTGTGACCCTTTGTTTTACACACACACACACACACACACACACACACACACACATATATATATATATATATATATATATATATATATATATATATTAAAAAAAAAACACTTTGCTTCCTTCTATTTAATTTTTTGATATTGTGTGAATGTTGTCTGAAAAAGGTCCTTCAGGATTTAAGAAATGCCAAAAGTGCGGCACAAATTGCCCTTGTCTGATGCTCACATTTTATGTGTGCATTGTTTGGGTCCCAACCACCTTCAGGTTGATTGAATCATTTGTAAAAATTTTAATCCGTATGCTATTGCAAACAGAAAAAAATAAGCTTATATTGAATGGTTTATGCCCTATTTCCTCTCAGAAGCTATTGCTGGGCCTCAGTCCCCCAAATTAAAATAAAAGGAGCCTTCCACAAAATCTCCTAAACTTTTTGGATCATCGACTCCATCTTCCTTAGAGCTGCCTGAAGAAGAAGCACAATTTGGATCCAAAGGCCACTGCGGTCTGATTGCCACCAGATCAAACAAAACTCTCCTCTGATCCAAGCACTTCAGATCGGAGACTATTACCTATAATCAGATACTCACCAAGTTTGGATCCAGTGCCTTCAAGAGTACTGTCTCCATATTTGGAACAAAGGCACTCTAAGTCTCCTTCACTAGCTTCCTCTCATTCTTCCAGGAGTTTGACCAAAGCCGATGTGGACAGAATGATGAGGAGAGTCTTCCCGGAGCAAATACAGATGGGCGTTCTCCCTGTTCCTACCCTTTTGGGTCAGAAAGCACATCCTTCTACCATTCCACCAATTTCAGATCCTTCTCTGATCTGACCAATCATTTTGGAACCCCTTGATCTGAGCCTTTCTGGTCCATCTGGTTGAGATCTGAAGATATCCTTATGATGTTGTGGAGCCTTCAAGTCCTCATTCATCAATGCACCGTTTGATGGCAGTTCATTGTTTGGCCCTAAAGTTAAAGACACATTCTCTAGGTGTGAAAATGATGGAAAGACCCTTTCTGCAGTGGGCATATGTTTTTTGACTCCTCAAAGATCCTTCTCTAGGAATCAACAAAGAGATAAAAAATGTAGTGCAAGAAGTTCTAGGTTCCTTTCCAAGATCTTCATGGGGATAGTTCCCCCAAGGGCAGAGGAGGAAACTCAAATGGATGACAATGTCCATGTGGCAGAGAAGGTCCACAGAGCCAGGAGTCCAGAGATTCTTTCTCTGATAGTCCCCACCAGCACTCCTGAAAGTAGACCCAGTTGTCCACCTCTGGAGGCAGTCGGGGGTTGTTTACCCCTGCACCAGAGAGCCTGGCTAGATATAACAAAATATACATGGGCGAAGAGGATTATTTCCAGAAGTTATATAATTCCCTTTTCACCACCACCTCCACCTGTATGCAAAATTCCCACTAATCCACTCAGTCAGAGGAAAGCAGCAGCACTAGAAATACAAAAACTGATAGAAAAAAAGAGTCATCCAAGAGGTCCCACCAGAGCAGATAGAATCTGGAACTTAATCAAGATTCTTTTCAGTGCCAGAGAAAACAGGGGACTGGAGATCAATTCTGGATCTCAGCAAATTGAACAAAGCAGTTTGACGCACACAGTTTCTGATGGTCACAGTTCAGTCCAATCTGCCTTTTCTAGGCAAGGATGAATGGATGTGCTTGATAGACCTTCAGGATGTTTACTATCATGTAAAAATTAACAGACAATCCAGAAGAAATTCATGCTTCTGGCTGGGAGCCAGACATTACAAGTTCAGAGCACTGCCCTTTGGCCTCACCACAGCTCCCAGGATGTTCAGCAAATGCATGGCAGTGGTAGCAGCTCACTTGAGACTGCAGAAATTCTGAGTGTTTCCATACTAAGACGACTGTTTCATTACCTCCCTGACCAGGCATCTACTAATAGGAATGAGAGATCAGGTACTCCAGACTTTACTCCCTTCTGGGGATAACCATAAATTTAAACAGGTCTCAGTTACAACCATGTCAAACACTGGACTTCATAGGAACAGTTTTCAACATGGTCTCATTGACAGCTTCTCTTCCTCTCTCAAGAGTACAGACTATCAGATTCCAGGTCAGAAAATTAATTCACAGTACCACAATTTCAGCCCATTTGATTCTTCAGGCTTTGAGGGCTAATGTCAGCGGCCATAAATTTAGTTCCTGTAGTAAGATTTTATATGAGAATTCTTCAATGGGCATTAACAACACAATTGTCGAATCTTTATCAATGCATGTCAGCCCAAATAAGAATCACTCAGGCATGCAAGCAGTACCTTTGGTGGTGGATTCAATCAGATCAAATTCTACAAGGCCGTCTTTTAATTTTCGATCAGTCCAGGGTTGAAGTGATCATGGACACTTCCCAGATTGGGTGGGTGGGGGGCTTCCTGGGGAAGACATCCCAAGGCACTTGGTCTCCCGAAGAAGCCAATATGCATATCAATGTCCTGGAAGTGAGAGCAGTGTTCTTAGCACTGGAGGCCTTTCCAGATACTCTCCCGTTTAGGACAATTGTGATAGACAACATGTCAGTAGTCTGGTACATAAACAAACAAGGGAGAACCAGATCTTGCCCCTTGTCTCGAGAAGCCCTCAGAGTGTGGCAATGGGTGATTTCTTCCAACTGCTTTCTGATAGGAATACACATTCCAGGGAAGTCTAACATGATAGCAGACATACTGAGCAGGTCCATTCTACTACCTCATGACTGGTGTCTCAATATGAAAGTGACAGAAATGATTTTCCATCAATGGGGTCAGCCTTGCTGCGATATTTTTCCTTCTCCCCTAAACAACAAGTACAGCAGCTTCTTTGCCCTAATACCCTCGATGGAGGAATCACTGAGGGATGCTCTACTCCATGAATGGGCCCAGGTCTCCTCTATGCTTACCCACCAACTTCCATAATTCCAAAATTTCTGCAGAAAGCTGCCTGGTTGATGAGCAAAGTCATCATTATTGCACCTTACTGGCCTCAGATTTGGTTCCCCTTCTTCTGGCCTCATCTCCTTTCCACCTTGGATTCTGGATCCGATTCCAGACCTCCTGTCTCACCTGACAGGCATGATTCATCTAGATATTTAAAACCTCAAGTTAACAGTGTGGTTTCTTCAGTTCCATTAATAGCCAGACAACTGATGCTCTCTTTCCCGTCTGTCATATATTTTTATCTTCCCATAAGGCTTCTGCAAGAAAATTTTACAGGAGTAAATGAAAAATGTTAGTTTTTTTGGGTACATCAGAAATGTATGGACCCCTCCTCAGCTCACATACAAAGTGTTCTTCAGTTATTGGCAATGATTTTTAATGAGGGGGTTTGCTCCTTAACAATTAGAGTTCAGCTGGCAGCAATTTCCAACTTTCATATTGGGTTTGACAATTCTTCCTTAGCTTCATCTAAGCTTTGTAAGGCTTTTTTGAGAGGCACCCTCCTGCTAAGATCTCCCTATAAAGACCCTTATCCACCATGGGATTTAAATCTGGTACTGTAGGCATTAACTCATTACATGTGAGTGATGCTTCCAGGTGCATCTGTCGTTAACTTCTACTGATGGCTCTAGGCATCAAATATTGCTTATTCATATTTGCATCAATAATTCTAATAATAATTCTGTATAAGGTTTTAAAAGATTTCCTCTTAAAGCTTATATAATGGCAAGTGCAATTGCATTAATATTTCTCCACTGTCTAGTGCAGGTAAATAGATAACTGCTGTTTTTATTATATTAATTTATATACAAATAATTTTCATATTTTTCTAAATATCTCAACAACCAAGTAATGCAGACACAACTCCTTAGCTTTATATGAAAGTTCTCAGGTAGATGAAGAAAATGCTGCTGACAATATGTGTGTAACTTGAGTGATTGCTGAGATATTGTAATTTCTTTACAAAATATTACAAATGTAATAGTATAAAATTCGATTTAAGACCTAGAACCTAAAGAATATCACCACTATAAAAACAGTTTGTGCTGAAGGGTTTGTCATTTATACTTTTTTCATCACCCTATGGTTTCAAAGAAATGAACATTTGTTTGAATATGTTGACATAATTTGATTCTGTCAGAAGACTTAGGGCTCAGCCCATTAGAAGTTGCAGTGCAAACTTCCTGAACTCCAGTGGAGTGAATGAGTTAATTCATCCCCCTTTTGAACCAACAGCAAAATGTGATTTTAAATTTCTGAAAAAATATTTTCTAGTGGTCATTACTTCTGCATTGCCCTGTAAACCTCCCTACTTGATGTTTCATAAGGATAGAGTAACATTATGTACCAGTGCTTCTTACCTTCCTAAGGTGGTGTCAGAATCCAACATTAACCAATCCATAAACCTGCCAGTTTTGTTTCCTAAATTTATAAACAAAGGTGAATGTATGTTGCACTTATTGGCTGTACACAGACAATTACCTTTTTACTTACATAGAACAAAGGAAATAAGTCAGATCAATTATTTGTGTCCCTTTCAGATTCTAAGTTGGGAAAATCTGTTGCAAAGTTAACTTTAGCCAGATGGATGATGGATTGCGTATCATTATCTACAACATATTGGCTCTATCCTTACCAGAACCTTTAAGAGCCCGTTCAACTAGGTCCATGGCAACTTCTCTGTAGGCTTCCATGGATGACATATGTGCAGGAGGAACTTGGACAAATCCCCATACCTTTATTACTCATTACAAACTTGATCTGGTTTCAAGGGGATGAACAGCCTTTGGCTCAGCTGTGCTCAGGAATGCCCTTCCTTAGAGTCCACCCAGCATTTTAGGTAGCTGGAGACTCTTTTCCATCAGTTGAGGATAGAATGAATATTGACAACATCACATAAAGAAGTTAGGTACTCACCATAATGTTCCATCTGTGTTGTCCATTTCCATTCTTCCTTAACTCCCCACCCACCAACCCCTAACCTTTTTCACAACTGATTTCTGGAAGAACAAAGAGTTTATAAGGGCAATACTGTTCTTCACATTGAAGTCCAGATATGGATTCTTCTATTAGGAATTTGATAGCAGCATTAAGTCAAACAGCAAACAAGATCTGAGGTATTTTAAAGGTTGATGCACTATGAGTAAGGGAGGAGCTCTCAAGTTTTTTGGCGGCCACTAACTAAAGTAATGGCCAAGTCAGATCCAAGGATCGGATCTGAACCCATCAGTTGAGGAAGAATGAAAATGGACAACACAATGGAAAGTTATGATGAGTACATAACTTCTTTTTTACCATTACTGAAAAAAAGTGAAGAAATAGATTTACCCTCAAGAGTTTATATATGTAGAGAACAGAAATATAATCTATAGGTGACAAAATGCCCCATTTCCATTTCCAGCTACCATTGTCTTTCCTGGAAGGAAATGAATCAGAAAACTGGAAGCTTTGGATTCTGAAATTCAGTTTATTCATTACTGCAAGTAGATTAACCAGGAAGCATAACAAGGTGCAGTGTCCTAAGGTCATACACACTCTTGATGAAAAAGCTATGAAGGTATTTCAATATTTTGCTTTCCTTAAGGAAGAGTATGATTAAACAGCAAGACAAAGAGAGAACCTCAGGAATTATTTTGACCTTAAAGAGGATCTGCTATAACTCACTCTCTGGGTTTGACAGGACCACAAGGTCCTACAAAGAAAATGGATACTTATGTTACTGAGCCAAAGAACAAAGACAATGACTGTGAATGTGCTGAACTGCATGATTTAAAAAGATAACAAACAAAACAAGATCCTGGCTATTAAAGGAAACTGACCTGACCATATAAAATGTGTGTTGAGCAAATTAAATTACTGGTGCATGTTGAGTTAATTGAAGAAAAAGTGTGTATTTTGAAAATCACTCTACCTAGAAAAGAAAACGACAGTATATACATTGCAAATCATATGTCTGTACTCATATGTGAACTATGTAGCATATCTAAACTATTGCAGAAAGTGTAATCTGCTAGAAATGGACATATTTTATATGATTAGTCAGGTTTTACATTCTGACATGCTCTGTGCTTAATGTCATATTCCATTCTCTTGGATAATCTTTTTACTGAGAAATTTAGTGAGATAAAATGCATGAATATATATGAATAAAGCTTCCATAGTTCTTAACTTCTTAATGACTACTTGGAAAAAGACAGTCACAAAAATCTTCCTTTACTAATGGGAGGAGCAGGGGTATGCTCCGGTTGCAAAAAAATGGAAAATTTGAAGTGAAACTGTGCATTTTTTTGTGTTTTTAGTATGGAAATAATTACTATATTATTCCTCAGGAGAAATCACATTCTTCTTAATGGTATCATATATTTACTTTATACAGCTGAATATTAGGATAATGTCAGATATTCACTACCATATTGCTTTGGGGATCAACTAGCATGCCCATAGAAAATTTTTTTAACTTTGAAGTAAAACAACATACTTATGAATTTAGCATACTAAAATTTACTTGCTTTCCTTTCAAAGAATGGTATTTGTAGTCTGTCAGATAACCAGCCTTATTAAATTGTGTCATTACTAACTAGATGCTGTCTCCTATACTCAGTACCAAGTAATTAAGCAAGATGTTTGTCACTGTGTAGTCAGTTTTGACCAAGATAATGCATTCATCAAAAAAAGATAACGTGTTCATGATTTCAAGCTGGATACAGAGCTCATCTTACATTTTTCATACCTTATTGTCAATTACTGCCAGAATCAGTACATATAAGTGACAAAGACAACCATGATCAGCCATCTTCTTCCAGGTTTTTGTCTTCTACCATCTGCAGTTTTCCCAGTCTTTCCCTACCAACTTCATTTTGGGAAGCACTTTGACTGGGTGGGTAAGGCACATAGCATATAGCTCCAAGGTTTGAGGCTAAATCATTACCTGTGGTCACTATCCGTGTGAAGTTTTGATTTTGTTCTGTTTTTTGAGAATGTTTCTCTAACTACTTTGTTTTCCAGCCACCTCCGAAAAAACATGCTGCCTTACTATTCTAAACTGTCCATGTGTATTGAATTTACATCTGGTTCATGGCCCAGATCAACAGAGCTGAGATAAATTAGTTAACATACCCTGTACACAGAAACACAAATTAAAAAAGAAAATTAAAAGTCTCAGGCAGACATTCATGAGTAAACGTTCTCCTTTCCCCTTACAATGTATTTTCTCATGGTATCTCTTACAGTATAAACATTCTTTTTCTTCCAGGGAGATTGATTTTATAAATAGTCACTTACATTTTTACATCAACACTGTAAACTCCTTTCTCCCAAGGCAATTGCCTAATAATCTATTCCTGAGCACTGATGCTACATAAAACATGGCTGCAAAATATTTGTTTTGAAGTGGTTATACACTGAACAGTACATTATCTGAATGCACTCATCTCTGTTGACGTGTCAGCTATTTATCAGCAATGGCATGCACAGTGCTGAGATAATACACAAGCAGTTTTCATAACCTTTGCACTGCCTTGACCAACAATGGGGACAGACAGGCAGACAACCAGAACTTGGAATATGTTAGTGCCTGTTATTGTAAATGTAACTTCTTGTTGGGTTTGTGTGGATCCAGGTAGTTAAAGGCCCATGAGCCTCACCAACCTTATACGTAAAAAGCACTGAAATGTATGATAGCAGAACTCATTTATACAAACATAGGCAGCTTATCTGATCTAGATCCATGTCAGTTCAGTTTTATGAAGATTGATGGGCCTATAATTACCTGGGTATGTAGAGAGTCTGCTCTTATCTGGGTTACTGCAATCCCATCAGCCTCACCAGCCTTATATATAAAGCAATAAAATGGATCTTAGCAGACATAGGCAGCTTAACAGGTCTAGACGTTAGTTCAGTTTTATGAAGGCCAATGGGCCTATAATTACCTGGCTCTGTAGAGGGGTTGCTCTTGTGTAGAGTAGACACAGTGGCTGCTGTCCAGACTTCACGCAGAAGCCCTATGGATCGAATGAGTCTGAACAGTTTAAGAAGAGTCTTTCGTAGTATATAGTTTCACTAATGAGAATGCAGCCTGGTATATTGTCTGGCCTCATGGAGTGATTATTGTTTTGGCTTTGAAAGATACTCTAAGACTTGTTCCAAAGTGATTTCAGGGGAAACTAATAGATTGGCTATATCCCAGGGACTGGAATGTGTGATGTTATGTATGGGCTGAGTGTGTTGCTGGACATTATTTAATTTCCTGACATAATCATTGAAAGATTTGTAGCTTTCTTCGGAATCTGTGTAATGACCTTAAGCTAGCTTAACACTTTTATTGCATTCTGACCTAATGAAGAATGAATACAGTAACACAGGGCAGTACTGAACAGTTTGTTGCAGACCTTAGTTCACAGTGCAATACAGTTGAAACAAGTTTGCTTTTTAAACTGCACTGCATGCATGTCTGAATTGAAAACAAAAGGCTACCATTTTTTTTTCTTATACTTGTTTAGGCTTTACTAATTTGAAGCTAGCATGTACTTACTCCTTTTGACAAATGGATCAAAGCAAATTTGAACACAGATGTAAAATATACATTACTACAGCATGTTTTACATGCTCTCTCTCCATTCAGACATGAAAAATATAACAGAAAGTATTCTTCTGTCTTTATATTGTGAGATAGGAGTCTCACAACTGATAGTGGACGTTGTAAAGATACAGATTTGTAAGCTCTTAAGCAGACAGACACCACAGCCCACAAAAATCATTTTATTTACTTTTCACTGTTAGCTGCAGTTCATAATGGTAGTTGGGAGCAGATGGTCCAAGGTACCACAGAGGAAACAGACAGCATGTTTAAAAGACAGATATCAGCTGAGGTCCTGTGAAGCTGAAGTCAAAACTCAGTGTATGAGCCTTTATTGATCTTTGGTTTAATTAGAGGAAGGGCAGAGTAGAAGCAGTGCCCTGTGGCGTAGAAGTCCCTGTACCAGTGACCAGTTCTCACAAGCTACCAGAAAATGCATATGCACACTGTCAGGGTGAACACAATGCAGTCCAAGTACACAGAGTCTATGTGTTTCTGATCTAACTGGTTTAGCAACTATTACATTGTGGAATGTTAATAATTCAGGTCTATATTACATGATCAAAGTTTCAAAACTTCGAATCTTATATGGTTGACACCATATAATCGAAGTTTTGAAATTTTGAAAATGTAATAAAACACAACAACCTACAAAAACAAATCATTTAAATGCTCTAACCGGAGGGGAAAGCCCCCTGCACCTCCCACCCCCCCGCTACTTAAATATACCAACTCCAAGAACGCACTACAGTGCAGAAAAGGGAAATCTTCCCTTTCCACACTGTACGGAGATCTCTGTTAAAAGATTAGAAGTTTCGAGACTTCAATCATATGGTGTCGACCATATCAGATTCGAATTTCTGAAACTTCGATCTTCTGATATAGACCCGATAATTCAAGTACAAGAGAACATGAACACAAGGTGAAAGGTCATCAGCTCTCAGCGCACTTTCAGTGTCATTGACATGAAACAGTTTAAGGAAAGCAATATATCATCTTTATCTCAATTCTTTCTTTCTGATGCATTAAATAGAGTGCCAGTTTGCTGCTGAACAGAGGACCACAGCAACCAAAAGGTTGCTCTCCATGGATGGCTCATAGCTGGCAAATATCCAGCACTGAGAACCTCAGTGAAATTAACACAGGAGTTAAACTGAGAGAAGGCAGTAAACTTTAGAAATTTGGATCACTGACTGCAGAAGTTTCTACATGTTTCATTTTATGCTGTTTTTTAGTTAAAAAAATGCAAATACAGCTTAAACTAATGCTAAATGTCACAGGAAAACTAACAGGGCATATGACTGAGTACATACCGACTTGCGCCTTAGACACACAATGTTTCTGCCTGGAAATTGATATACTTTATGACATTTTTAAAACTCAAGAAGGAAAGTCATCACTCACATTTAATAACTGCAGTCACTAACACAAATTGAATGACACTGTGTGGTAGAACATATTTATCCACTGCTTTTACAAGATTACAACCTTTGGCAACCTGACATACCCATCTTTTACTTATTAATTAGTGAACGCAACCATTACCTATTACAAAAATAAAACAGACACTGCAAAAAGATCATCAGTAACAATAGCAAAGACACACAATTTAGCACTGTGCATTAAAGTATATTTCACCTATTGTATAACAAGCACGTTCCGAAAAGTTCTTGCTTAGTTTTTACTTCACTTTCTTATTTTAAACTTAGAAATCAACCAAAGCATATTCCTAGAAATATGTTACTCAGGTTTTTTTTTTTTGAAAAGTAAACAATCCACGTAGTCTTTATTAGAAAACAAGTACTAAGATGTGTATCAAAATGGCTGAGCATCAATAAATTCCTAATTTTGAGTGTGCTTTCTAGCCTTTGGGTCCCCAAACTGAGAAGACCTTACTAAAGCATTTAATGGATACTGAAAAAGTGCTGTAGCAGGGACTGTAATTACATTTGTATATATTATTGATAATTGATTTTAACTATGCAATGAGTCAAGAACAACACATTGTTTCAGATGAAATATTTTGTAAACCAGGGAGCAGGAAGCTATATTGACCATACTGGCTGCATATTGACTTTGTGAACTGTGGCACAGTGTATGTTTATGTCTGGGAAGTAAATTATGTATCGACAGTCTTGAGGAATGTCACCCCTAATCTGTTGCAATGACAGAAGGAGCCTGTAGTAATCCAAGGTATTCCAGAGTTAGTAGCAGAATTCCTTTAATCTACATCTTTCTGGTCTTTTATGTTAAGAGATTTGAGATCTTTTGAAAAGTTCTTAGAAGCCCCTTGATTTTCACTACGGTTTTACTGAAAATAACTAAAGAAGATGAGGATCAAGCCAAAAAAAAAAGTTGGGTCACATGAGTGAATAATTCCTGTTGCATGCATATGTCTTAAAGATTAAAATGTCTATTAAATGTCTGCATTGTGCACGTATAAACTGCCTCTAGTAAACTGAGACAAAACATGCAGATGTTGCTAAAACTAAAACGGTTCATGGGAAAGCCATCAATATACACTACAAATGCAAGTCTCTGTTCAGCTCTGCTCAGTTGTCTTTACTATTTTTTTTTTTTTTTTTTTTTTTTACCCCTCAGGTACTATAAGAATAATGACGTGGCCTTAAACGGCTGGCCTACATAGTTAACTCACCCTTGTGCTTGGTGACCTTCAAACTTTGCCCTAGGTGTAATTTAGATTATCTAACAATGTGTAAAAGGGTTAACTACACAGGTTCATAGGTAGGTACTAGGCTATTGGCCTTAGGGCCTATATATACCTTGCCAAAAGTTAATCTGGCTTTCGCCATCCAAGAAAATTATTTTCCTGTGCTACTGTTGAGCAGAGCCACAGAAGTAATCCCCAGGGTGAATTTCCTATCTCCCATCAAATCATCATGATTTTTCTTGAAGAGTGCTAATGAGGAGCTTTGTTTGATATAGATAGGTAGTTTGTTTCAGAGTATGGGAAGTCTCTGGGACAGGAATCTATCCCTCCAGCATGTTTTGTTTATTGTGGTGACAAGGTTTAGGTCCCTAGAGCGTGTAGCTCGTAGGGATTGGGATTTCTTTAAGTGGAGCATGTCTAAAAGCTCTGGGTTTGACATAGCTTTACGTGTTAGGCAGAGATTGCCTCTGAGTAGGCAATATGCGATGGAGTAAAGCTGCAGTTTTTTGAGATGGTCTGCATAGGGCATCTGTTTGAGGCCGGTAATCCTCTTTGTGAGGTATTTCTGCGGCATTTCCAGTTGTTGTAGCTGTCTTGTGAGGTACATACCAAAAGGAGTGTTGTACTCTATAATGGGTCTAATGAGTGATGAGTAGAAGGGAACAATTACCTCTTTTTTTCTGGATGAGAAACCTTTTGTGATGAGGTGAGCCACGTAGAAGGATTTAATGACCACTGTGGTGATGTGATTATCAAAGGAGAGACTACTGTCCACCTGTGTTCCAAGGTCTCTTATCACACTTTTGGTGTTAAGTAGACTACCGCCTATGTGGTAGTTCATGGGTACAGAGTTTTTACCAAAAAGGATGACAATGCACTTTTTGGCATTGAGCTTGAGGCCATGGCTTTGACACCAGGCATCTGTCTCAGCAAGGCCCTTTTGTAGGATGTCCACATCTTTTGGAGTTTTGATTATGGCTCCTAGTTTGCAGTCATCTGCGAACTTCATTAGCCAAAGACCTTCTGTGTTAGCCTGTACTTTGGAGAAGTAGATACCAAACAGGAGAGGACCCAGGACTGAACCCTGTGGTACTCCACTTGTCACTGGTCTGAATTTGGATTTGGAGTCTGCTACTTTCACAGTGTGGGTTCTGTCAGTGAGCCAGTTGGCAACCCATTTTGTGACATAAGGATTTATACATGGTTAAATGCCAACAAACATATTAACCTGTTTTTCATGGAATTTAAAACTATGCAGCAATAGTAAAGAGCAAAATGGAAGTAATCTCCAACTTTGTGATAACATTTGCCCTGATTCTAAGTGAAGATAATTTCTTTACAGTACAAAGATAACTCCTGCATTCCCAATCCCTGTTGCAGCAATCAGTTGTCAAATGCCAGTTTTGCTGTGAATTTAATGTAGACTGAAGGACTGGATGTATTGAAAGTGCTTGCATCCATACTTCATATCAAATCCAAGCAGATTTCCATGCCCTGGTGTTTGAGAGGGCAAGTCCGTGATTTTCCTGTGGGGGCTTTTGCTCACATCCTGTTACTTATATAAATGAATATATAGGGCTAAACTATCTTTTGTTGATATGGCTTTTCCTCAAGTGAAAAGGCCTGAACAACTGATCAAAAATCAGTCAATTGAAATTTACCAGATTTTCACTATGACAATGGGGGTCAATTGGGAGCATGGAGCATGCCCTTTCCCCACTGTAGTGCAGTCTTAGAGATGGTAATATAATTAGCAGGGTATTGGGTATATAAGGAGGAGGGGGGGGGCTAGATCCTTTGTTGATTAATGTTTTTTGTTTTTTGTTTTTACCATATGCTTTTGAGAAATTGTTGATTGATAATTTTGGGCATTTGAGGAGAAGTTAAGCATATATGGATATATATATATATATATATATGGATCTACTTCAATTAATCTAAAGACCACTTACCCAAAATCGACTTTACTGAGATGATAACACCAAACTGTTAATTTACTGAATGATCATGCTACTACATTTTTTTAACAGGGAAAGTATGTACTTGGCCAATATTGAAGTAAGAAACATACCACAGTATTTCAAACCCACCCAGGTGGGGGACTCCACCCCCCACCCCCCTAACTAAATATACCAACTCCAGGATCACACCACAGTGGGGAAAAGGGCAAATTTCCCCATGTTCGCAAAGTGCATATGTTCCCTGTTAAAATATTCAGTGGTGTGATCATTCGGTAAATTAACATTTCAGCATTGTTGTCTCCGTAAAGTTAATTTCGGGTAAGTTGTCTTTCAATTATTAGAAGCAGACCCATATGTACTCTCTCTCTCTCTCTCTATATATATATATATATATATGGATTCCATACACTTGGTCGAATTTCATTTAGTCGAACTTCACTCAAAGCTCACCTGACTGAAAGCTCACTTGGTCGAAGTTCATTTGGTCAAAAATGGAATATAGCCCCTGCCCCACTGACGTGCAACCTTGGAGTGAGAATATTAAATAAGGGGGGTGTGTGGGGGGCACAGCTCTCCACAATGGGGGTGGGGGGCGTAGCCTCCCACATAATTTTAATGTATTCACTGTTATAAGAAGGTATATACATTACAAATGCATTGATATATATATATATGTCAAACATTACATATGCAAATATGTAAAATTCCCTAAGAAACAAATTGAAACCTTGGCTACATTGATTTCGCTAGTTTTAGACAATAACTTTTTTCATTTTAATGGAGACATCTACCACCAGGTCAGAGGTGTGGCCATGGGAACTAAGATGGCCCCGGCATTTGCCAGTTTAGTCCTAACAGAGTGGGAGACTGACACTTTGGTTCATTTGCCTGTTTTTTTCCTTATGAAATACTATAAAAGATTTATAGATGACATTTTTTCCTATGGGAGGGGAGTGTAGACCGACTGAATTTGTTTGTGGAAAACCTATCAGAAAGTATTGGATTTTTGAAATTTGTCATTGGGAACCATGGTGATGCAGTGTCCTTTTTGGACATAAATATTTCCATTGACAGAGTCAATAATTGTTTTGAATCTTCCATCCATAGGAAAGTTACCTTCAGGAACAACTACCTCCAATTTGAAAGTTCCCATCCATTTTTCATGAAACGAAATGTACTGAGGAGTCAATTTATCAGAGTGTCCAGATTAACCAATAATAACCTGGTGTTGGAAAGGGAATGTGATTTTCTCTCCCTTCTATTCACACAAAAGAATTACCCTTTGTCTTTGATTATTTCAGTCAGGAACCAAGTTACTGTAGATAGGCTCACCAAATTTAAACCAATAATCACATTTGGTTTTACTCCAACACATAATACACACAAACAAATGATGGATTCTTCCCATACACTTAGCTTTTCTTCACCCATGTGTAGGGACTTAAATAACCTTAGGCATGTTTTGCTAACTAACTGGAAGATTTTACTGTGTGACCCGAACATTAGAACTATTCTAGGTACCGAACCTTTGTTTTCTTATAAGAGAACCAAGACCCTGAAAACATTCTTTGAAAACAAAGACAATCAATTTCAGTTAGCTCCTACCATCAAAGTTTCGAAACTCAATGGAATGCATAAATGTGGGAAATGTGTATGCTGTAAATACATTCTTGAAGGTGATTCATATACGTTTACACATTGTAATGTCAAAGTGTCATTCAAAGAAGTGTTTGACTGTAACTCTAGCATGGTGGTGTATTGTGCAGTCTGCTCAACTTGTTCAAGTTTTTACATTGGTAAAACTGTCCATAGATTGAGTGACAGAATAAAGGAGCATTATGGTGCCATAAGGAATAATGACCACATGAACGCTCTCAGTAAACACAGTGCCTTGTGCACTGATTTTGGGTCTTTTAAGTTCATAGTATTGGAACAGATTAAACAGTTCTTTGGAGATTCGGATTGTAAATTACAGTTACAGGAATTGAAATGGCAGTTGCGGTTGAAAGCAGAATTTTCTCCAGGTTTAAATGAGTCTCTCAACCTAAAATGTGCCTTGAAATGGTTCCAATGATTGTGCTAATGGTTAGCATGGTGTCCCTTGCATTTTAGTGTGACAGTTTATAGTTTTGTATATATCTGTATATATATATATATATATATATATATATTGTACACACATCATTTTTTGTACATAGAACAGTTTATATTAGGTGACTGTTGGGTTCATTTGACAGTCTTTGGCTATGACATTCTTTATTCAGTAGCACACTATTGCATATGCATCTTTGCTATGTTTGTTGTTATTTACTACTGGCTAGTTTTTGTACTTTAATATTCATGAGCTATGTTTTTGCTATATTATGCTTCTATCCCTTGACATTTGATCCTTTCTGATGAAGTTCCGATACCTATTAAAAGGGACGAAAGCTTAAGGAATCACTGTGGTTTGAAATTTTTTTCTTTCTTATTTTTTATTTTTTTCAAATCAGCTATTGGAAGTTTTTTATGCATCTATTAATATTTCTTCTTATCAGTTATCGGTTTTCATAAGTATATATATATATATATATATATATATATATATATATATGTTTACTAAAAACTATTAGCATAATGTGAGTGGCTACACCCTCACCCCCCCAATATGGGGGGGGGCTGTGCCCTCCACACACCACCTTATTTAATATTCTCACTCCAGGGTTGCACTGCAGTGGGGCAGGGGCTATATTCCATTTTCGACCAAATGAATGTCGATCAAGTGAGCTTTCAGTCAAGTGAACTGCATGGAATCATTTTCAATCAAGTGTAATTCGACCAAGTGAATGGAATCCGTATATATATATATATATATATATATATATATATATGTATATATATATATCTCAAATTAATTGTCACACACTAATTGAAAATTTACTTAGATATGAGCAGCTGAAATACTGGGTGATGTAGGCATGAGCAATTAATTTGTAGCCTGGAAAACCTGTTGCTTTATTTTTCTTCCAACAGCATCTTGCAATGATTTTTACTAATCATTTGCAACAGTGATTTATTGTTAAATAAATCATATATGATTTTCTCATTTTATTTTAACTGCTTATTTTCTGATTCTTAAAATATTTCCTTTTTTTTTTTTTGCTGCTTTAAGTGCTCATTTCCCCACATAAATGGGGAGGGTTGCATCAGGAAGGGCATCCAGTGGAAAATTTTGCCAAATCATACATGCAGACAACAGTACAGATATACATACCGGATAAGTTGAGGCCTGAGTTAACAATGACCGCCACCAGTGCTGTTGGCCAACAGAATGCTGGTGGAAATTGGGCTACTGTTGGCCAAAGGAGGAGAAGTGAGGGATGGCATGCCTGAAGGCAGGTAAAGGCTAGGACTGTGGTAGTGAGGGTTGGAACTTTGAATGTTGGCAGTAAGACTGGTATAGGGAGAGAGCTAGCTGATATGATGGACGGAAGGAAGGTTGGTATATTGTGTGTGCAAGAGACCAGATGGAAGGGGAGCAAGGCTAGGTGTATCGGAGGTGGATTCAAATTGTTTTATCATGGTGTGGATGGGAGGAGAAATGGTGTAGGCATTATCCTGAAGGAACAGTATGCTAAGATTGTTTTGGAGGTGAAAAGAGTATTGCATAGAGTGATGTTTATGATGCTGGAAATTGATGGTGCAATGATGAATGTTGTTAGTGCATATGCTCCACAAGTTGGGTGTGCGATGGATGAGAAAGAAAAATTTTGGAGTGAATTGGATGAAGTGGTGATGACTGTACCCAAGGGTGAGAGAGTGGTGATTGGAGCAGATTTCAATGGGCATGTTAGTGAAGAAAACAGAGGAGATGAGGAAGTGATGGGTAGGTATGGTGTTAAGCAAAGGAATGCAGAAGGTCAGATGGTAGTGGATTTTGCAAAAAGGATGGACATGGCTGTGGTGAATACGTATTTTAACAAGAGGGAGGAGCATAGGGTGACATACAAGAGTGCAGGACGATGCACACAGGTGGATTATATCTTATGCAGAAGGGCCAGTCTGAAGGAGATTGCAGACTGTAAAGTGGTGGCAGGGGAAAGTGTAGTTAGGCAGCATAGGATGGTGGTTTGTAGGATGATATTGGTGATCAAGAAGAGGAGGAGGAGTGTCTGGGCAGCACCAAGGATCAAATGGTGGAAACTGAAAAAGGGTAATTGTGAGGTGGAGTTCAGGGAAGAGTTAAGACAGGCACTGGGTGGCAGTACAGAATTACCAGATAGCTGGGTAACTACAGCAGAGCTAGTAAGAGGGACGGCTAGAAAGGTGCTTGGTGTGACATATGGACAGAGGAAGGAGGACAAGGAGACCTGGTGGTAGAATGAGGAAGTACAGGAGAGTATACAGAGAAAGAGGTTGGCGAAGAAGAAGTGGGATTGTCAGAGAGATGAAGAAAGTAGACAGGAGTATAAGGAGATGAGGTGCATGGCAAATAGAGAGGTGGCGAAGGCTAAGGATAAGGCATATGAAGAGTTGTATAAAAGGTTGGACACTAAGGAGGGAGAAAAGGACCTGTACCGATTGGCTAGACAGAGGGACTGAGCCAGTAAAGATGTTTAGCAGATAAGGGTGATAAAGGATAATGAGGGAAATGTACTCACAAGCGAGGAGAGTGTGTTGAGCAGATGGAAAGAGTACATTGAGGGGCTGATGAATGAAGAGATTGAGAGGGAGAGAAGGTTGGATGAAGTGCGAATAGTGAATCATGAAGTGCAGTGGATTAGCAAGGAGCAAGTAAGGATATCTATGAAGAGGATGAAGAATGGCAAGGCTGCTGGTCCAGATTACATACTTGTGGAAGCATGGAGGTGTTTAGGTGAAATGGCAGTGGAGTTTTTAACTAAATTGTTTAATGAAATCTTGGAAAGTGAGAGGATGCCTGAGGAATGGAGAAAAAGTGTTTTGGTACCGATTTTTAAGAATAAGGGTGATGTGCAGAGCTGTAGTAACTACAGACAGATTAAACTGATCAGTCACAGCATGAAGTTATGGGAAAGAGTAGTGGAAGCTAGGTTAAGAAGGGAGGTGATGATTATTGATCATCAGTATGGTTTCATGCCAGGAAAGAGCACTACAGATGTGATGTTTGCTCTAAGAGTCTTGATGGAGAAGTACAGAGAAGGTCAGAAGGAGATGCATTGTGTCTTTCTGGACTTAGAGAAAGCATATAACAGGGTGCCTAGAGAGGAGTTGTGGTATTGTATGAGGAAGTCAGGAGTGTCAGAGAAGTATGTAAGAGTGGTACAGGATATGTACGAGGGTAGTGTGACAGTGGTGAGGTCTGCGTTGGGAGTGATGGATGCGTTTAAGGTGGAGGTGGGATTACATTAAGGATCAGTTCTGAGCCCTTTCTTATTTACAATGGTGATGGACAGGTTGACAGATGAGATCAGACAGGAGTCCTCGTGGACTATGATGTTTGCAGATGACATTGTGATCTGTAGTGAGAGGAAGGAACAGGTGGAGGAGACCCTGGAGAAGTGGAGATATGCTCTAGAGAAAAGAGGAATAAAGGTCAGCAGGACTAAGACAGAATATATGTGTATGAATGAGAGGGAGGATAGAAGAATGGTGAGGATGCAAGGAGTAGAGGTGGCGAAGGTGGATATGTTTAAGTACTTGGGATCAACAGTTCAGAGTAATGGTGAGTGTGGAAGAGAGATGAAGAAGAGAGTACAGGCAGGATGGAGTGGGTGGAGAAGAGTGTCAGGAGTGATTTGTGACAGACGAGTACCAGTAAGAGTGAAAGGGAAGGTCTACAAAAGGGTAGTAAGACCAGCTATGTTATATGGGTTGGAGATAGTGGCATTGACAAAAAGGCAGGAGTCAGAGCTGGACGTGGCAGAGTTAAATATTTCAAGATTTGCACTGGGTGTGATGAGGGTGGACAGGATTAGGAATAAATATATTAGAGGGTCAGCCCAGGTTGGAAGGTTTGGAGACAAAGCCAGAGAGGCACGATTACGTTGGTTTGGACATGTGCTGAGGAGGGATGCTGAGTATATTGGGAAAAAGATGCTAAGGATGAAGTTGTCAGGTAACAGGAAAAGAGGAAGGCCTAAGATAAGGTTTATGGATGTGGTGAGAGAGGACATGCAGGTGGTTGGTGTGACAGAGCAAGATACAGAGGACAGGAAGAAATGGAAACAGGTGATCCGCTGTGGCGACCCCTAACGGGAGCAGCCGAAAGAAGAAGAAGTGCTCATTTCCTCATTTTTACAAAAGCTGCTCTTATATATATATATATATATATATATATATATATATATATATATATATATATATATATATATATATATATATATATATATATATCTTAGATTTGGAGCACCTACTTTTTATAATGACAATAGATTAATGGGTAAGTAATACAAAAATAAAAGGTATACCTTACAACACTCTGCTGTAGGCACTTAAAGCATTGTTAGTCATTTTCAGAAGGCTTTGCTTTGAGATGAACAGTTATTTTTCAGGTAAGGCATTTGTGATAGTCTTTCTGTGAGACTGTGCTCTAAGATGAACAGAACCTTTTGATGTGCTGCCTGGTTTACAGATTTACTATAACTGGAGTGGAACTTATTTTCTGCCCTTGAGAATATAGACATAAGCATGGGCTGGGATTCAGTCAGAGGCTCTGCAGAGCAACTTGTTCTGCTCTGTGTAGCACAGCACCACTGAATGATACAACTTCTCATTTTACAGGAATTTGCACACACACACACACACACACACACACACACACACACACACACACACACACACACACACACGCACACGCACACGCACACGCACACGCACACGCACACACACATGCACATGCGTGAGTGTGCTGTTATACACACGTACAGTGTCACTTACCTCCTTCCATAGGCCTTAGGCATAGGCCAACTAAGCGGCCGCCTAGGGCGCTGCTTTAGTGGGGGCACTTTACCAGTATTTATTTGGTGTAGGTAGACCAGGATGGGGGCACTGGGTGGTCTGGTGGGGGGTGCCATTGTGCCCTCTGCCTAGGGCACCAGTTGACCTAAGGCCGCTCCTGCCTCCTTTTCAATTTAATGTCATTGAAATGTATAGGTGCACATTGAAAAATACCAGTATTATACATTTTCTACACTGCTCTATTGGGTGAATTACATAGTATGAACATGTTTACTGCTTTATACTAAGCAAGTATCTTAGAGCAGCACATTACACTGCATAATGAGCCTAGTTAGCATAAGTCCCACCTACTGACTACTTCATTTACATGTGGCTCTAAACACCTTACTGCTCAGTAGTGATGGGTTTATCTGTTGCAGAAGAATCGTATACAGGATACTGTGCTCTCCCTTATAAACTGTGCAAGTTGACTTTGAAGCTTGACCTTGGCTGGTAAAACAGGTTTTTAAATTCTACCAAAATATGTACTTCTAAGAGTGCTGGTAAATTTTTTGTTGTATAAAATTTCTAATAACATAGATAAGTTAAATTTCATTGATGATACCATAGAGAAGCTAGTTTTCACAGTTCAGAAGACTGTCTAAATCAAAATATGTTTAAAACAAATAGTGTTGTAACATGTCTTCTTTTCTGCATAACTAATTATCACACTAATCCAGTCCCATGTTGTACTGTAATTGGATATGGATATTGCTTCTTTCGAAAATCTTAGTGATAACGAGTTTATTCTCCCATTATTCCTCTACGCGCCTTCAGTTTTTTCCTTAGTTCTTCTTCAAGGGCTGACACATTTCCTAGAATCAGAAAATAAAGTTAGCAGTTTGTTTACTGCCTTGGTGTGTATACTTTTTTCAAACACCTTTATTAAATTATCACTTGTGACATAGTCAATTTACATTCATATAAAAGTAATCAATCTATATTAACATAAACATTATACTTCACATATATTACTATATATCATATAACCTTAGCAATATTACATACATTATTCAATTACTGCCTTTTTTTTTTTAAACACAAAACATATTTATTAAACCATAACTTACTAAACAGGCAATCATACATTTATATAAATGAAAACAAACCACACTAACAGAATCCTAGCTGCAAGCATTTTACACTACAAACCATACTGACACACTCCCAGTTGGAAACGTTATACATAGTTTCATAGTATAGTACTAGGCTATCTGCCCTGGGACATTTGTAAGCCTAACCATAGTGATGTGGATTTTGCCACCCCATGAAATGGTACAAAAAATGTACAGAATAAATTTAGAATACTGTGCCTCTGTCTAGTAGTGACACAATGAAGGTCCCCTTATATAATAGAATTAGTTTACTGTGCCCCTGTCTAGCAGTGACACAGATGTGACCCCTGGGGTAAACTTACGATCTCCCATCCACTCATCAAGATTTCTCTTGAAGAGAGTCAGTGAGGGGCTCTGCCTAATACGAACTGGGATCTTGTTCCAAAGCATGGGAAGCCTCTGGGTTATGAATCTATCCCTCCAGCATGTCCTATTCATACTTGTGCCGAGGTTTAAGTCTTTAGCTCTCGTGGTCCTGATGGATTTGGATTTTTTTGAGGTGGAGCATGTCCATCAGATCCTGATTGGGCATGGCCTTGTACGTCAGGCAGAGATCACCTCTGAGCAGGCGGTATGCTACTGAATAGAGCTGAAGTTTCTTTAGTCTGGCAGAATAAGACATATGTTGGACACCCTTGATCCTCTTGGTGAGGTACTTTTGTGGTCTCTCCAGCTGTTGCAAATGCCGGGAGAGGTACATACCAAATGGGGCATTGTACTCAATCATGGGTCTGATGAGGGAGGAATATAGGGGTACAATGACATCCTTGGATCTGGATGTGAATCCCTTCATGATGAGGTATGCAAGGTAGAATGTTTTTCTAACCACTTTGGCAATGTGGGTGTCAAATGAGAGGTCACTGTCGACTTGGGTCCCTAGGTCTCTGATTACTTTTTCTGTACTCAGTGGGTGCTGTCTATGTGATAATTTGTGGGTACTTTGTTTTTCCCAAAGGGGATGACTATACATTTTTTGGCATTTACTTTAAGGCCGTGACTCCGGCACCAGTTGTCCGTTTCTGTGAGGCCTTTTTGTAGGATGTATGTGTCCACTGGTGTATCGACTATGGCGCCTAGTTTGCAGTCATCTGCGAACTTTGTCAGCTACAGCCCTCCCATGTTTGCTTTAACATCTGAGAAATAAATGCCAAACAAGAGGGGTCCCAGGACAGATCCCTGTGGGACACCACTTGTGACTGGCTTTGAGTCTGACATTGCTCCAGCGATTTTAACTTTATGGGTTCTGTCCTTTAGCCAGTTTGCAACCCATCTAGTGACATAAGGGTTTACTTTTAAGCTGATGAGCTTATCTATGATGCCTGAGTGGGGTATTGTGTCGAAGGCCTTAGCCAAGTCCAGGTATGCTGTATGGACTGCTTTGCCCTCATCAATGGCTCTAGTGACTGTTTTGAAAAAGTCAGCCAGGTTCAAAAGGCAGGATCTGCCCTTTACAAAGCCGAACTGGGTGGGGTCAAGTGTCTGTAGGTCCCCTATATCTCTGTTTATGAGTTCCATAATGATTCTTTCCATAGCTTTGCAGACCAGGCTGGTTAAGCTTATGGGGTGGTAGTTTCCAGGGTCTGTAGAGGCACCCCCCCCCCCTTGTGGAGTGGGACCACTGTTGCTGTATGCCAGTGTTCAGGTGCATATCCTGAAGTAAGGCTAAGGTTAAATAGCATTTTTATGTGTGGGTTTAGCTCCTCTTGGAGTTCACGTAACACGCAACCCGGGATACCGTCAGGTCCCATTGATGCTGTGTTTTTAGCTTTGTTGAGGGTGGTTCTCACTTGGACATCTGAGATGACAGGGAGATTACATTCAGCTGGGATAAGTATTTCTTCTTTTGGGGGTGAGGGAGGGGAGAAATTTGCAGTGAACCTATCAGCCAGAATGTTGGCAATATCTATGGGTTCAGTGTATTTTTTGTTGTTGTGAACCAACTCTGAGCATATCTGAGGGTTTCCGCCCAGGTTTCTAACATAGCTGAAGAAGACTTTGTGGTTATCTTTAGTGTCCTTAGCGATTTTTCTCTCAAAGTTGGCCTTGGATGTTTTTATGACAGAACATAGTTTTCTGCTAATGTTGATCAGAGATGTCTTCCCTTCATGGGATTTTGCTCTGACGTGCAGCAGCTTCCTTCTTTTGTTATACAATTTGTTTATGGCTGAGGTCCACCAGACAGGACACTTGCCTTTGGTGGAGAGGGACTTGGATTTATTTGGGATTGCATGATCCATGCATTCTTGGAGATGTCCATAGAAAGCATTTGTGAAGGATTCGGCATTGTGGGATGTGGTATCCACTGGCACAGTGGGCTTAAAGGATACCATCTCAGTCTTAAGAAGAGTGAAGTCTGCTTTTGAGAAGTTTTTCACTGTGGTCTTTTGTGCTGGGGGTGGAGGTGGGATATGTATATCCAGGGTGATTAGTTTGTGGTCAGATCTCACTAGTGAGGGGTATACTTCCGGTGTGGAGCATTTTGTCCCCATGTTTGTGATGATCAGGTCTAGTATATCATCTTCCCTAGTGGGAGAGGTGACTAGTTGTTCCAGTGCATTTGAATTTATGAATTCCAGGAACCTTTGGGCTAGGGTATTAGGGATAGAATAATGTACCCAATCTATGTTTGGGTAGTTGAAGTCTCCCAGTATGATGGTATTTTGTGATACATTCATATCCTCCAATGTCTTCAGGAAGGCTGAGTGGGGTTCTTGAGATTGGGAGGGTGGTCTGTAACATGCTACCAGTTGTATAGCAGTTTTGCCTATGGTTAGTTGTACCTGTATGGTCTCTGATGCTTCATGTGTTGCTACTAACCTGGAGGTGTGGGTGTCCTTGATGAATATGGACACTCCCCCTCCCTTTGTGATTCGGCCTGGGTTTTGGGGCCAAAAAGCATGATACGAGGTATAGCCTGGTAGCGCTGGGGTGCTCTCAGGAGCCTTGAACCAGGTTTCAGTTACCGCACAGACGTCGATGTTCTCCATGTTGAGGAGTGCATCAAGTGCCTGCATCTTGAGATTTAGACTTCTGGCGTTGAGCAGCATTACCCTTAGTTTTTTTTCCATTTTTGTTTTCTAAGGAGGTGGGTTTGTCTTTTAAGCCTTGCCTAAAAAAAGCACTATGGGGGTGGCAAGAGCCTTAGCCAATATCCGGAAGCCCAGTGGTGACAGGTGTAAGCCATCCCTTGCAAAGCAGCATGGCTTGTCCAACATGTCACCCCAGGCAGACAGACATTGGATCCCCTTAGAATGACACCAGTACTTGAGCCAATTATTAAAGCTGATCATCTTGTCTTTGTATTGTGGTATCATTCTTGGTGAGGGCAAGATGCTGCTCAGGGTCAGGGTCATACCAGCCTGGGCTACATAATCGGAGAGCTCCTCTATGTCTCTTTTCATGTAGTCCAGGGAGGTATGTCTCAGGTCATTCACACCAGCATGGACAATGACGGAGTCATATTTGTACTTTGTTTGGAGTGACTTGAGTGCGTGTGTTATGTGGTGGATCCTAGCTCCCGATAGACAGCTCACAGTCACCCTCTCCTTGTTCAGCCTGGTCAGCGGGACATCAGTGTGTCTGACTATAGAGTCACCTATTACTAGTGTATCAGGCATGGTGTTTGGCCTTAAGGGCTGTGATTGGTTGACACACTGATTTATTGAAGTATGTGTTGCATGTGTTTTGTTTTGAGGTGGTGGATTTTTGGATGTCTGCTTTGGGAGCCTCTGTTGTTTTGGTAAGTTTTTTTAGTAAAGCCTCCCAGTATGTCTTTGTGTTTTTATGTGTTTGGTTTGCAGTTGTTGTAGGTCTATGTGGGACTGGGATTGTTGTGTGTGTGGTTACCATCTCCTCCTGTCTGGTCATGCCAGCCCTGAGTTGAGAGAGTTCAGCCTCCAGTTTTGCTATATAGTTGCATCTCTCACATGTATTTGTGTTCGTTGGGAGGAGGAGAGGGTTGTCTGTGTACATGAGACAATTGTAGCATTGTCTCAAGATACC
This sequence comes from Protopterus annectens, assembly GCF_019279795.1. Taxonomy (NCBI): domain Eukaryota; kingdom Metazoa; phylum Chordata; order Ceratodontiformes; family Protopteridae; genus Protopterus; species Protopterus annectens. Next base: position 625,264,106 of record NC_056728.1, on the reverse strand, counting down.
CAGATTGACCAGCTGAACTGGAGAGGACGCCAGTAATCTACCACTCGACATGCTAGAATAGTATAGGGGAGTGCTGTACCTTTAAGGGAAGTGGATATTCACAGGGGTGGTAAGTAGATGTAGTGCTGTACTTAGTATGAGAGTGCTTACTTAGTAGAGAAGTATTGAGAACAAGCGCTAGGCTTATAATACAGTGAGTAGTCTGGTTATACTAAGAGTAGAACTTCCTTAAGGGAAAATTTGAAGAGCAGACCTGGCGGAGCTAGAAGTTGTTTAACCGGTGCTGCGCTATGTGCACAACCACGCAAAGCTGTGCAAACGCGGATTTTAAACAGTGAACTACAAAAGAGCTAGAAATGGTCCAAAACAACCAATTACTACAGCTTCTTGTGCTGAGGTCACTTCCTACAGAGACAGGTAGGCTGCTCAAGGCTCCCCACTCCCACTGGTGAGCAAAGAAACTTCCTTCTATCCAAGTAAGGTAATGGACAACACAGGAACTACACCACAGCCCAGAATACAGCAATGCCTGTAAACTTGTCTAAACTAGTCGAGGAGAGTCGGGAAAACAAGGATTATTTTTTGTTTTGTTTATAGAAACACACAGAAAATGCAGAAACAGTGATAAATTAGTTACACAGGCTTGCACACTTTAGTGGGCAGTCTCAACAGCTAAATTAAACAAACAAACAAACAAACACACTTTCGATCAAATTTGACTAAATGTAACTTTAAGTGCAGATTTTAAAATAATGCAGCAAACAGTTAAAAAACAGTTCAAGCTAGTTCAGGGTAAGCTACAGAAGCTATTCCAAGTGAAAAAAAAGCAAAGATACTTAAATCCAGAAAGTAGTCGCTTTTCTGAGTTCCCTGTTGCTAGGAACACTCTGCAGGACCACGGGGAGCTTGTCTGAGCAGTATAGCCAGAAAAAAATGCCCAGAGGTGGATTATAAACAGTGAACTACAAAAGAGCTAGAAATGGTCCAAAACAACCAATTACTACAGCTTCTTGTGCTGAGGTCACTTCCTACAGGGACAGGTAGGCTGCTCAAGGCTCCCCACTCCCACTGGTGAGCAAAGAAACTTCCTTCTATCCAAGTAAGGTAATGGACAACACAGGAACTACACCACAGCCCAGAATACAGCAATGCCTGTAAACTGGCCTAAACTAGTCGAGGAGAGGCGGGAAAACAAGGATTATTTTTTTGTTTTTTTGATAGAACACACAGAAAATGCAGAAACAGTGCTAAATCAGTTGCACAGGCTTGCACACTTTAGTGGGCAGCCTCAACAGTTAAATTAAACAAATAAACTTTCGATCAAATTCGACTAAAATGTAACTTTAAGTGCAGATTTTAAAATAATGCAGTAAACAGTTAAAAAACAGTTCAAGCTAGTTCAGGGTAAGCTACAGAAGCTATTCCAAGTGGAAAAAAAAGTAAAGATACTTAAATCCAGAAAGTAGTCGCTTTTCTGAGTTCCCTGTTGCTAGGACCACTAGGAGCTTGTCTGAGCATTATAGCCAGAAAAAAACACCCAGAGGCGGATTTTAAACAGTGAACTACAAAAGAGCTAGAAATGGTCCAAAACAACCAATTACTACAGCTTCTTGTGCTGAGGTCACTTCCTACAGGGACAGGTAGGCTGCTCAAGGCTCCCCACTCCCACTGGTGAGCAAAGAAACTTCCTTCTATCCAAGTAAGGTAATGGACAACACAGGAACTACACCACAGCCCAGAATACAGCAATGCCTGTAAACTGGTCTAAACTAGTCGAGGAGAGGCGGGAAAACAAGGATTATTTTTTTGTTTTTTTGATAGAAACACACAGAAAATGCAGAAACAGTGATAAATCAGTTACATAGGCTAGCACACTTTAGTGGGCAGCCTCAACAGTTAAATTAAACAAACAAACAAACAAACAAACAAACTTTCGATCAAATTCGACTAAAATGTAACTTTAAGTGCAGATTTTAATCTACCCAAACTTTTTCATTCAAACATTACATAACTCGTTTAAATCCTGCTGCCTTTTAGACCTCATTCCTCCCTTGGATGTATTGTTCCCAGAATTTCTATTTCTTTCCTATGTAGTTTGGTCCTACCCTTTTCTAAAGATCTCAATTCTAGTTGTTTTGTCTCTGTTACTATATTCTCTACTTCCAGTATAGTTGGTTTAGAGTTTGATTTCTATTTTATAGTAATTGCTTTTTTGGCAGCCACCATTATTAGACACAGCAAGGCCTTACCATGTTTAGGCAATTCCGATTCTGTATCACAGCTCAAAAAAATCATCTCCCTCATCAGACCAATCCGCCCATCCAGCATCTCCAACAGTGCATCCTACATGGAATCCTTAATGTCTGCCAACTCACTGCACTCCCAGAAAATATGTTCCCAATTACCTCTTTCTTCCCCTTTATACCTCCAACATTTACTGTCTGCCTGAGGAAAAATTCTCTAGAGTCTACTTGGGGTATAAAAATATCTATGTAAACATTTCCAGGCAAAAATCCTAAATCTTCTAAATTTTGTTGTATATTTAGGAGGCATATATATAGCTTCCCATTGGTTCTTTGTGAATTGCTTATCCACTCTCTCTTCCCAAGCCTTTCTAACCTCCTCTGATTAATTCCTATTGTTTTCATGGAATATTTCATATGCCCTACTAATTATTTGCTTTTTAATGGCAGCTTCTGTTATAGAGTCTATTAAAAACTTTACCAGTACTGGTCTTTTGTTTAGGACCCCCCTATTTCTTTCTGTTTGCCTATATTCTGATATCACTCCCTGATAGCGAAGGTGATCTCTAACCTGCAGACCAAATAAATTCTTGGCATCTTCCATTCTATCATCTTTCTCTCTCAAGTCATTTGCTCCCAGTACCTGTCGTATTTAATACAGCACACAGTGATTGAAACTGTAGATTCATTTAAGGGCTTGGGTATATGGGTAGATCCACCTTTGAGTTTTTCTAATCATATCAATCAATTGGTTAATGATAGTTATAGAACTATAGGTTGTATAAAAAATGTACAAAGTCTAGGAAATCAGAAATAATGAAGTCATTATTTGTTAGTTACATTAGACACAAACTTGGGTATGGAATAACAATATGGAAACCTTATAAGTAAACAAGCATGAGTAAACTGGAAAGAGTACAGCAGAAATACACCAAGGGCATCCATGGATGTGAAAATTTAAGTTATTATGAAAGATTAAAATATCTGAACTTGTACAGTGTCTCTTATAGATATCTAAGAGGAGATCTTATTCAGGTATATAAGGCATTTAGAGACAACTACCTCTGGGAATGTTTGGGATTATCAAAAAGTACTAGAGAATCATCAGACAACCTGTGTAGAAGATTCTATGAGAATCAGACGTGTACTAATTGGTTCTCTGACAGAGTAGCTGATGCTTGGAACGGACTACCAAATTACATTAAGGCAAGTACTACTTTAGATATTTTTAAGAACAACCTGGTCACTTATTATGGGAATAAGTGTTTTGGTATATTGGCAAGCTACAAAGGCATTAATGCCTGTGCTTGAAATATTTGTATGCATGTATATACTACATTGTTAACAGTGTTAGTTAAGATATTCATTCCTGATTACTCACTGTAACTGATTCTGTGTCAGGCAGTAAAAGGGAAATATACATTGCAAAAATCAGAATTCCCACCGAATTCCCCTTTCCCATTGTAATAAATGCAAACTGATTTCATTGTTCTGCCGTCTAAGTAGAGAGAAAAGCAGAACAATAATCACCAATGAGTTGCTGTTTATGCAGTGCGTGGACAGTAGGATTACTGGCTGTGCCCGTCTACCATGAAAGAAAGGGGCTTAATTTCATCATGTCGCATTATCAGGAGTACTAACAGGAATCCAAAGTTCAGCTATAGGAGAAGGATTTTGCAACAGCATAAAACTGTAATGTACATAGCTGAATAACTCATTCATTCTTCACATTAAGTCTTTTCAGGTTTTAACGCTGCACAGACAGCTCAAAAGCAAGTGTGCTGCTTGGTTTACTTGGCATCCTCTTTCTTTTCTCTTTACTATGAACTAACAGCAGAGAGCATGCAACTGTCTTCTGAGAATGAAAATGGACATGCTTCTTTAATTCACCTACAGTTTATAAGTTCAAATGGTGTAAAACTATCCCTTTGCAATACTGCAGCTCATGTGATGTTCACTTTGTAGTGGTGCTTTGACCCTAGCACCCCTTGATTCTCACCTCATTGCATCTTTCCTAAGGGTTTTGCCTCTGTTTACTGATCCCCTGCTGTAACCAAGGGAGACAGATATTCCAATGATATTCACAGTGGTGATGTCACTGGAACAATTTCAAGATTGTGGACAAATATTTACTGTTGTACTCTCAGTCTGAATGTGCAGACATATCATTTTGCTCACACTGATCAGGTTGGGTCTTTATCAGTTCACCAAAGATTCATTTCAGCGAACCTTACTTCATCAAACCCAAAAGACCAAACTTCACTTCAGAAAATGTTCACATCGAAAAAAGATTTCACCAGGGAAAGAAAGCATTTGGCCAACACCACAATGCAACAGGCACCGCAAATTGTCAAACCCACCCAAGTAGGGGACTGTGCCCCCCCCACCCCTAACTATATATACCAACTCCGAGATCGCACTACAGTGGGGAGAAGTGTAAAGTTGTGCTGTTGGCCAAATGCTTCCTTTCCATATTTAAATCTTTCGCAGATGTGAATATTTGCAGAAATAAAGTTTGGTGGTTTGTGGTCAGTGAAGTCAGGTTCACTGAAGTGAATCTTTGATGAACTGATATAGGCCCGATCAGGTTAGTTATGTTCAGAATAATATGTAGAATAAGGATATCATTAACAGAAAAATAGTTCCTTATAGGTAGGATAAAGAATTTATGGTCTTGACTGAACCACAAATCTTTTAGGTGGTCAGGCTTTGGCCTGTAAACCAGTAGCATGGTATGGCATACTATATTATTTTAAAACTGGATTTAAGAGGTGAGAAAATCTTGTTTATTTGATGTTAAACAATTTAGCAGTCTGACCACTTGAACAGCATGGGTTAGTACTTGTCAGCTCTCCAAGAGCACCCTGTTTATATTTTGTTAGGTACCGTGTACTAGTATAGCTAGATAAGACTTGCATGACTAGCTCCTCTCCATCATTTTTACTACTGATGTAGAAAACAGAAAGGTGCATCTTTCAAACATTTAAATTATGTCAGGAGTACTCCTATTTATGTTATAGAATAATGGATACTCTGCATATAAATGATAACAAGTATGCATGCCAAGTACATGGACTGGTACGTCCAGCCATCTATGCCATCATAACAGCTATATTGATTAACACTTTCTTTGTGAAACTAGCAAAACTTATTTTTTGTATACATACATCTTAAAATATCAAGGATATAATTCAGATATATTTCTGGCAATAGTTTGTGTTGCCATAGTATGCCATAAGACATCCATCTATCCACTGCCATTTTCCCATTTTTGCACATGGGGTAGGGGCATAACTTCAACAGTGACAATCATCTAGAACCAATGTTAACACCATGGGGTGGTTAGCCCTTTCTGCATTAATTCGTTCACACCACGCACTCTCATGCACACTCACACCTATGACCAGTTTAGTGTCGAATCCAACTACTGCATATCTGTGGAATGTGGGAGGAAACCAGAGCACCCAGAGGAAACCTACCAAAATACATGAGCCATATGAAAGGATCACTAAGAAATGATTACAGGATAAGAATCATATTAGTAAAAAGCAAATGGAAACAGTGACACTGAAAAGAGTTTACCTATGATCGCACGAGGACTGGGGTTGGAACAGCACGGACAGGAGGCTGATTGTCTGCAGAGGAAAAGAAGTATAAAAGTTGTAAGTGGTGCATTTTGACACTGTTACATGGCATAATCTTTCTTACCATGCAATCATTTAATTTGTAAACTTATACATGTACAAAGATATCGAATAACTTATAAATCAGCCAGTCATTCAACCACTCATTCAGGTGATCTATGGTCATGAACTGGTGTTTACAAGACACACCATCTCATAAATAATCAAACAAGTGATTTCCCATGAAATCATCCCAAATTTCCAGCATCCTTCTCCCATTATGCTAAACCCATTTCACTGACTCACTCTCAATTTGATGGACCAGGTGACCATTGTAATGTTATTTGGTTTTGTTTACTACAGTCTGCTGTAATCGTCTCTGATGATACACATTATTGGCTGTTTGGAGATCTTGGTATTGAAAGGCCATTCTCACAGTTCAGTGCTTTAAAAACTAAAATAAGATCACATCTCAATGTACAGTAACTGAGGTGATTGGCCATCAGTGTACCCATTCCTAACCCTTGACATTTGTTTATATACTATATCCTGAAATAAAAATACATTATTGTTCCGGATCAAGTCTATAAGGTCACATAATGTTTCAATCTCAGTAGAATCAAAAATAGACAGTGGTACAAGGAAATCTCTTATGAAATCTATACCTATATCATTTGGAATTGATATAAATAAACTATTATACAATTCTTCCTCTAAAATGTGCACGCTGATTGGCCAGCCCAACTAGCGTGCCGTGTAAATCTCAATATACTAACGGAAAAAGGTCCGGTCGCCCGGACTTTTTCCGTTAGTATAAAACACTGTCTCGCTATGTTAAGAGTTTAACATAGCGACACAGGTTTAAAAAAAGCAACGCAGATCTCCGTTGCTTTTTTTAAAGCTGTCTCGCTATGTTAAACTCCTTTAACATAGCGACACAGTAAAGCAACGGAGATCTTGCGATCTCCGTTGCTTTTTTTTTAAACCTGTCTCGCTATATTAAATGGGTTTAACATAGCGAGACAGCTTTAAAATAAGTAACGGAGATTACCGTTGCTTATTTTAAAGTTGTCTCGCTATGTTAAACCCATTTAACATAGCGAAACAGTAAAAAGCAATGGAGATCTTGCGTTTTCTCCATTGCTTTTGCTCACAGCTCTGATGTACTGCGTAGGCATGCTCAGTACATCAGAACTGCCGCGGAATACCAGACAGCTGTGGAAGGGCAGCAAAGAGGCATTATACAATGCCATTATTTAAGAAAAGTAATTATTTATTTTCTTAAATAATGTCATTGTATAATAGCAATAACCCACGCCTGGGTGTGAGTAGTGCGGGATTTAACCACGGTTGTCTTTGTTTGGTCCCTCGGGCTTCGCCCTCGGGACCAAACCACGCCAACCGTGGTTAAATCCCGCATTACCCACACCCAGGCGTGGGTTATTGCTATATCAACATCCAAGGTAACAAAATAACAAGTAGAAATATCATGATTTTCAGACCACAGAAATAACTGTTCTAGAAAGTTAGGTGTATCCTTAACAGTAGAAGAATAACTTAAAGCCTTCCTCAACTGTGTGCCAACATATTTTGATATAGGTTCGGTGAGCCACCCTGATGCAGAGACTATTGGCCTTTGGGGGGGTTAATAGAGATTTGTGTATCTTGGGAATGCCATAGATAAAAGGGTTCTTTGATGTTGTACATAAAAATATTGTAACAATTCTAATGATATCTGACCATTTAAATGCATATCATAAATGTGGGAATTCAGATAAGAAATAACATCTTCCCAATCCATGGCATTCAACTTCACATAATCATCTCAATCTAATAATTTTAACTTTCCACTAATGTAATCATCTGTATTTAAAACAACAATACCCCCACCCTTATCTGCTTGTTTTATAACAATATTGTTATTAGTTAAAAGAGATTTAATGGCTTCCACATAAATATTGTGAGAGTAACATCCATTACCATGAAAATAAAGATAATATATTTCATTAATAACAGTCTCTTCAAAGGCTGCTATCAGAGGATTATTGATAGGCACAAACGTACTTTTTCTATTAGTACTAAATTCAATTGAATTAGTATCTCGCTGTTCAAAGCCACAGATCAACTTTAAGTTTAAACTTCTAATGAATATTTTCACGGTCAAAAGAACATCTGAAATGTCCGCCAAGTGTCTTGGAATAAAGGATATACTTTTATCCAATAAGTTAAGTTAATTTTCAGTTAAATTGTAGTGAGAAAGTTTAAATACAGTACCATGATTTATCTCTTTTGGCTCCACGTGTTGATCTGATAGTTGGCGTTTCTTACTTGACTCTGACCTCGACTGGAATGATGGCGCCATTTATCTTTCGGTAAAGGATACAGTTCACTCAACAGAATGGAAGTATCTACATTGGAGTCTACAATGGTGACAGAATTAGAAGTTGACTTAGGTGCCGCTAAATCAATTGATGTACCATATGAAGCTGCAGTAGCACTTAAGGCTGTACGCGTGGCTGTTTCTGGCGTCTTAGCAGAAGTGGTTCCGACGTCACCATTTCTCTGTGGTGGGCATTCTTGCTGATTGGCTGTATTCAAATCAGACTGCAGATTTGATTTATTCTTTTGTACCCATTCAGGTCTCTCATGCATTTTCTCATTAGAGCGAAAAAAGTGTCTGGTAATGTTAAACACATTACCACTATTAAAATCATTCACATCCCTTTTAATTTTTCATTTCTTATGCTCAATGAGAGTCTGTTCATAAGTGTTAATCCAATCCAGGGTATCAGCTAATAAGGTAGAATGGCGATTTAGTTCCACCTTATTAGCAAAATCAGTAAATTCATTTATTAACTCTTGTTTAAGTTGCTGTTCCATCGGTGTGAAAAAAATCATTCATGAGCTGCATATATTCAATAGAAGCATTTAGGTTAATTTGTTGCCATCTTTGTAAAAGAACAGGATATTTATCATGATAATTAGGCATACTGAATATACGCAACCCCCTTGGTACATTTTTACGTTTGATGTACACCTCAAAAGAAAGTCTCTGCCATTGCAGCCTTTTGTAAAACTGCATTTTCGATTGAAAATCTTATCGTTGTTTTTCAAAATTTTCAGGCACTGATGTATCATTACAGTCCTCAGGATTCTCTACCACAAAATCAGAGTTCAAGGGATTACCAGTAACATAAAAAAAAGATTTCACCAGGGAAAGAAAGCATTTGGCCAACACCACAATGCAACAGGCACCGCAAATTGTCAAACCCACCCAAGTAGGGGGCTGTGCCCCCCCCACCCCTAACTATATATACCAACTCCGAGATCGCACTACAGTGGGGAGAAGTGTAAAGTTGTGCTGTTGGCCAAATGCTTCCTTTCCATATTTAAATCTTTCGCAGATGTGAATATTTGCAGAAATAAAGTTTGGTGGTTTGTGGTCAGTGAAGTCAGGTTCACTGAAGTGAATCTTTGATGAACTGATATAGGCCCGATCAGGTTAGTTATGTTCAGAATAATATGTAGAATAAGGATATCATTAACAGAAAAATAGTTCCTTATAGGTAGGATAAAGAATTTATGGTCTTGACTGAACCACAAATCTTTTAGGTGGTCAGGCTTTGGCCTGTAAACCAGTAGCATGGTATGGCATACTATATTATTTTAAAACTGGATTTAAGAGGTGAGAAAATCTTGTTTATTTGATGTTAAACAATTTAGCAGTCTGACCACTTGAACAGCATGGGTTAGTACTTGTCAGCTCTCCAAGAGCACCCTGTTTATATTTTGTTAGGTACCGTGTATTAGTATAGCTAGATAAGACTTGCATGACTAGCTCCTCTCCATCATTTTTACTACTGATGTAGAAAACAGAAAGGTGCATCTTTCAAACATTTAAATGATGTCAGGAGTACTCCTATTTATGTTATAGAATAATGGATACTCTGCATATAAATGATAACAAGTATGCATGCCAAGTACATGGACTGGTACGTCCAGCCATCTATGCCATCATAACAGCTATATTGATTAACACTTTCTTTGTGAAACTAGCAAAACTTATTTTTTGTATACATACATCTTAAAATATCAAGAATATAATTCAGATATATTTCTGGCAATAGTTTGTGTTGCCATAGTATGCCATAAGACATCCATCTATCCACTGCCATTTTCCCATTTTTGCACATGGGGTAGGGGCATAACTTCAACAGTGACAATCATCTAGAACCAATGTTAACACCATGGGGTGGTTAGCCCTTTCTGCATTAATTCGTTCACACCACGCACTCTCATGCACACTCACACCTATGACCAGTTTAGTGTCGAATCCAACTACTGCATATCTGTGGAATGTGGGAGGAAACCAGAGCACCCAGAGGAAACCTACCAAAATACATGAGCCATATGAAAGGATCACTAAGAAATGATTACAGGATAAGAATCATATTAGTAAAAAGCAAATGGAAACAGTGACACTGAAAAGAGTTTACCTATGATCGCACGAGGACTGGGGGTTGGAACAGCACGGACAGGAGGCTGATTGTCTGCAGAGGAAAAGAAGTATAAAAGTTGTAAGTGGTGCATTTTGACACTGTTACATGGCATAATCTTTCTTACCATGCAATCATTTAATTTGTAAACTTATACATGTACAAAGATATCGAATAACTTATAAATCAGCCAGTCATTCAACCACTCATTCAGGTGATCTATGGTCATGAACTGGTGTTTACAAGACACACCATCTCATAAATAATCAAACAAGTGATTTCCCATGAAATCATCCCAAATTTCCAGCATCTTTCTCCCATTATGCTAAACCCATTTCACTGACTCACTCTCAATTTGATGGACCAGGTGACCATTGCAATGTTATTTGGTTTTGTTTACTACAGTCTGCTGTAATCGTCTCTGATGATACACATTATTGGCTGTTTGGAGATCTTGGTATTGAAAGGCCATTCTCACAGTTCAGTGCTTTAAAAACTAAAATAAGATCACATCTCAATGTACAGTAACTGAGGTGATTGGCCATCAGTGTACCCATTCCTAACCCTTGACATTTGTTTATATACTATATCCTGAAATAAAAATACATTATTGTTCCAGATCAAGTCTATAAGGTCACATAATGTTTCAATCTCAGTAGAATCAAAAATAGACAGTGGTACAAGGAAATCTCTTATGAAATCTATACCTATATCATTTGGAATTGATATAAATAAACTATTATACAATTCTTCCTCTAAAATGTGCACGCTGATTGGCCAGCCCAACTAGCGTGCCCGTTGTAAATCTCTCAATATACTAACGGAAAAAGGTCCGGTCGCCCGGACTTTTTCCGTTAGTATAAAACACTGTCTCGCTATGTTAAAAGAGTTTAACATAGCGACACAGGTTTAAAAAAACAACGCAGATCTCCGTTGCTTTTTTTAAAGCTGTCTCACTATGTTAAACTCCTTTAACATAGCGACACAGTGTGTAAAAAGCAACGGAGATCTTGCGATCTCTGTTGCTTTTTTTTTAAACCTGTCTCGCTATATTAAATGGGTTTAACATAGCGAGACAGCTTTAAAATAAGTAACGGAGATCTCCGTTGCTTATTTTAAAGCTGTCTCGCTATGTTAAACCCATTTAACATAGCGAAACAGTAAAAAGCAATGGAGATCTTGCGTTTTCTCCATTGCTTTTGCTCACAGCTCTGATGTACTGCGTAGGCATGCGCAGTACATCAGAACTGCCGCGGAATACCAGACAGCTGCGGAAGGGCAGCAAAGAGGCATTATCCAATGCCATTATTTAAGAAAAGTAATTATTTCTTTTCTTAAATAATGTCATTGTATAATAGCAATAACCCACGCCTGGGTGTGAGTAATGCGGGATTTAACCACGGTTGTCTTTGTTTGGTCCCTCAGGCTTCGCCCTTGGGACCAAACCACGCCAACCGTGGTTAAATCCCGCATTACCCACACCCAGGCATGGGTTATTGCTATATCAACATCCGAGGTAACAAAATAACAAGTAGAAATATCATGATTTTCAGACCACAGAAATAACTGTTCTAGAAAGTTAGGTGTATCCTTAATAGTAGAAGAATAACTTAAAGCCTTCCTCAACTGTGTGCCAACATATTTTGATATAGGTTCGGTGAGCCACCCTGATGCAGAGACTATTGGCCTTGGGGGGGGTTAATAGAGATTTGTGTATCTTGGGAATGCCATAGATAAAAGGGTTCTTTGATGTTGTACATAAAAATATTGTAACAATTCTAATGATATCTGACCATTTAAATGCATATCATAAATGTGGGAATTCAGACAAGAAATAACATCTTCCCAATCCATGGCATTCAACTTCACATAATCATCTCAGTCTAATAATTTTAACTTTCCACTAATGTAATCATCTGTATTTAAAACAACAATACACCCACCCTTATCTGCTTGTTTTATAACAATATTGTTATTAGTTAAAAGAGATTTAATGGCTTCCACATAAATATTGTGAGAGTAACATCCATTACCATGAAAATAACGATAATATATTTCATTAATAACAGTCTCTTCAAAGGCTGCTATCAGAGGATTATTGATAGGCACAAACGTACTTTTTCTATTAGTACTAAATTCAATTGAATTAGTATCTCGCTGTTCAAAGCCACAGATCAACTTTAAGTTTAAACTTCTAATGAATATTTTCATGGTCAAAAGAACATCTGAAATGTCCGCCAAGTGTCTTGGAATAAAGGATAAACTTTTATCCAATAAGTTAAGTTAATTTTCAGTTAAATTGTAGTGAGAAAGTTTAAATACAGTACCATGATTTATCTCTTTTGGCTCCACGTGTTGATCTGATAGTTGGCGTTTCTTACTTGACTCTGACCTCGACTGGAATGATGGCGCCATTTCTCTTTCGGTAAAGGATACAGTTCACTCAACAGAATGGAAGTATCTACATTGGAGTCTACAATGGTGACAGAATTAGAAGTTGACTTAGGTGCCGCTAAATCAATTGATGTACCATATGAAGCTGCAGTAGCACTTAAGGCTGTACGCGTGGCTGTTTCTGGCGTCTTAGCAGAAGTGGTTCCGACGTCACCATTTCTCTGTGGTGGGCATTCTTGCTGATTGGCTGTATTCAAATCAGACTGCAGATTTGATTTATTCTTTTGTACCCATTTAGGTCTCTCATGCATTTTCTCATTAGAGCGAAAAAAGTGTCTGGTAATGTTAAACACATTACCACTATTAAAATCATTCACATCCCTTTTAATTTTTCATTTCTTATGCTCAATGAGAGTCTGTTCATAAGTGTTAATCCAATCCAGGGTATCAGCTAATAAGGTAGAATGGCGATTTAGTTCCACCTTATTAGCAAAGTCAGTAAATTCATTTATTAACTCTTGTTTAAGTTGCTGTTCCATCGGTGTGAAAAAAATCATTCATGAGCTGCATATATTCAATAGAAGCATTTAGGTTAATTTGTTGCCATCTTTGTAAAAGAACAGGATATTTATCACGATAATTAGGCATACTGAATATACGCAACCCCCTTGGTACATTTTTACGTTTGATGTACACCTCAAAAGAAAGTCTCTGCCATTGCAGCCTTTTGTAAAACTGCATTTTCGATTGAAAATCTTATCGTTGTTTTTCAAAATTTTCAGGCACTGATGTATCATTACAGTCCTCAGGATTCTCTACCACAAAATCAGAGTTCAAGGGATTACCAGTAACATCCAACATGTTACTTAAATTCACTATCCATAGTTGCAAATCACTCGTAGTGGGAATCTGAGACATTGTGTTCATGGGTAAATCCCAAAAAAACAAGAACAAGAATTCAGAAAGATGGGTTACCTCATAGACAAAGTTGGTGTAGCCAAAAAGTCCAAACAAAAGAAAAAAAATGGTAACACCAACACCACAATGCAGATGAAAGATTTATTTCACAAACAAATGCTAGTACTTAGACTTTCACCATAAGGCTTCGTCAGGCAAATGATTACATATTAATATCAAGCCATTAAATCTCTTTTAACTAATGAGAATATTGTTATAAAACAAGCAGATAAGGATGGGGGTACTGTTGTTTTAAATACAGATGATAACATTAGTGGAATGTTAAAATTATTAAATTCAGATGATTATGTGAAGTTGAATGCCATGGATTTGGAAGGTGTTATTTCTTGTGTGAATTCCCACATTTATGATATGCATTTAAATGGTCAGATATCATTAGAATTGTTACAATATTTTTATGTACAACATCCAAGAACCCATTTTATCTATGGCATTCCCAAGATACACAAATCTCTATTAAACCTACCCCCAAGGCCAATAGTCTCTGCATCAGGGTGGATGACCGAACCTATATCAAAATATGTTGACACACAGCTGAGGAAGGCTTTAAGTTATTCTTCTACTATTATTAAGGATACGCCTAACTTTCCAGAACAGTTATTCCTGTGGTCTGAAAATCATGATATTTCTACTTGTTGTTTTCTTACCTTGGATGTTAATAGTTTGTTTAAATCAATTCCAAAAGATATAGGTATACATTTCATAAGAGATTTCCTTGTACCACAGTCTATTTTTGATTCTACTGAGATTGAAACGTTATGTACACTTACAGACTTGATTTTAAACAATAATGTATTTTTATTTCAGGATATAGTATGTAAACAATGTCGAGGGGTAGCAATGGGTACACCGATGGCCAATGGCTATGCTAATTTGGTTGTAAATAAGTGGGAAAATGAATATGTGCTTGATGATCAGAAAAATAGATTTATTAATAATATACTATTGCACAAACATTTTGTAGATGATCTGTTCCTTATTTGGGATGGATCTATTTCAGACTTTCAAGAGTTTGTTGACTATCTACATTCTAGTAGTCATTTTTAAGATTTAAATATAACATTAATTATAAATGTGTTGAATTTTTTGATGTGCAGCTGTTTAAAAAAATGGATGGTACCATAGGAACCACTTTATTCAAGAAACCTATTAAGAAAAATAGTAATTTATACAAGAGTAGCATGCACTCCCCCCTGTTTTTTTTTAATAATATTGTGAAAAATCTGTTTAGATGTGTTGCACAGTTAAATACGGATTTCGATCAGATGAATGAATAACTTAGTACCATGACTAATGATTTTATGAATAGAGGATATAATGAAAGTATTGTCAATAAATTAACAATAGAAATGAAACAAGAACTGGATAAAACCATATTTCCTCTCTTTTCTGAAGGTTATATAAAATATCATAATGGGAACAGTAGTACTTTTAAAAAGCATAAAAAATGATATAGGTATATTTAGATGTATTTTACCATATGATGCTAATACTAAGAAAATACAAAGTATCATTAGAAAACATTGGTATATGATGAGTCATATACCTACTTTTAAAAATGTGCCATTAGAGCAACTGTCCTTTGGCTATAAAAATCAAGCTAACTTAAAATCTCAGCTATGCTATAAAGAACAAAAGAAATGTCGGGACAATAGTATGATACAGAAATATGGTAATCAAAAATGTTTTAATTGTAATTTTTGTAAATATATATTTACTGGAACTTTATTTAAACACCCTATTACATTAAACAAATTCTATTTAGAAGCCATGACACATGCAATACTATGAATATAATTTATATAGCTATGTGCACACAATGCAATTCGTTTTATATAGGCAAAAGTAATAGAAAGTTAAAGGATAGAATATATGAACATTTATCTGAAATTAAAAGGAAGCTGGATACCAATGCTTTGTATTGGCATGTCCAGAATACAGACATGTCACATACTTTTAACTTTTGTATATTGCAGAATATTTATAAACCTATTAGAGAGGGTGATTTGATTAATTATACTGAATTACAGGGGAATAAATGGATCCTACGATTTAGAGCATACCAACATCATGGTTTGAATGAGAGTTTTAGTCTAAAGCCTGCTTTAAGAGAAATTAGAAATAAGCTTTAACTATAGTTTTCATGTTTCTTTAAGAATGTTTTATTTTGATGTCACATGATTTTAATGACTGTGTATTTAAACAAGATTGATAGTAATATGTAATCATTTGCCGGATGAAGCCTTATGGTGAAAGTTTAAGTACTAGTGGTTGTTTGTGAAATAAATCTTTCATCTGCATCGTGGTGTTGGTGTTACCATTTTTTTTCTTCTTGAAAGAATTTGTGCCAGGGCCCATGTCCGCAGTAACCTCTTCACCACCTGTTCTACATCACTGTCTGATAAACTTCTGGAGGATAGAGAGGAATGGGTCAATAACCTGTGAATGCCTGCCACCGAGTGTAGTAATGGAGATTGCAGCACTGAGCTTTCTGGATCCAATGACTGTGACTGACTCCTTTCAGTTCTGAGATGGTTCTGCGGACTCAGATGGAACCGAGGGAATGCCAAGTTTGTCAGAACCGATAACCTTTGGCTCCAAAGATAATTGTTACTTGTGACTGCTTGACGGCTCAGACACTGGAGCCGATGAAGCTGCCTTTTTTGTCTAATCCAATTTTGAGGCCTGATTACCTTCTTCAAAAGGGCCTTTCAACAAATCTCTTAATATGAGTTTATTTTTTCTTTCCTGTAGGACCCTCACACTAAACCCATGACAAATGGAGCAAGAATCCTGCAGGTGGACTACTCCTAAACAATATACACAATTTGTTTTGTCCGTCCATTAGAGACATTTTCTGGGTGCATGAATCGCACTTTTTAAACCCAGATTGTCTCAATTCCCTTAGTAAATTCTTTAGATATTGTAAAAGATACCAAACGAAAACCACTACCAGCGTCAATAACAATGACAGTAACAATAACAGTTTTGAAGCAAAAGGTTAAGGAGAGTTTTTCTTTTTAACTAGGAGAAAAAGGGTGGGTGGAGGAGAAGTCTCTGAGTTCATTGACAGTCTCCTCCAACCCAAGGAGATGCCTCAAACTTAAATGGTGACTCCTTAAGGAAAGGGGAAGAAGCCCTGTAAGAAAAAATGGACTAAAGAGAAAGAATCCTCTAACTTAAATAGATTCTTTAAGGAGATAGAAAAGGAAAAGTGCCCTAAAGAGAACAGCTGAAGACACACCCAAGTGAAAAAAAAAAACACACCTGAGCACACTACTTGGTAAAGGAAGATATTAGTAGACTCTAATAGAAAAGTTTTGCCAAAGATATAGAGAAAATTGTAAAATAAAGTAATTAATAGCCTGAGCCAGCAAAAACAATCCCGATGCTTCAAGCAGCAAATGAGATCTGGGAAACAACTGCTAGGGATCCTGGGATAGGTTGTAGCCTCGAGCCAGTAGAAGTTCTCGAGCTTTGGTATGGGGCCTAGTCAGAGCCGAGGATCAGCTCTGAACCTAACCAGCAAGAATGAAGGCGAGGTAAGACAACATATCATCTGTCATTTGATACACTGAAGAACAAACGTGAGTGTGTGTGTGTGTGTGTGTGTGTGTATATATATATATATATATATATATATATACACACAAAGAGAGAGAGACAGAGAGAGAAGTTCCAGGAAATATTCATGGAATTGCTAAGGTATTGAACAAATTATTCATGCTTTTTGTGATTGCCTCACCAGATGAGACAAATGTCAATGATATGTAATTAACACCAGGCTAAGTTTGTCTACATGTGGGTCCACAAGGTAGAAAATTACCATTTTTTCTCATTGACTTTGTTGGAAAAGCACCTGGACCAGTTCATGCCTACATGCCACCAAGTATCATCCATGTCAGGAAGAATGAAGTTAAGTTCCATGCACTGCTGGGAAAAGCCGGAATCATGCCATATTAATTTGATTACTAGTAACTATCAAGCAACTTTCTCTGGATTTCACACATATAGGCTACAGAAAAGACTTTCCCTCATATATTCTTCATCCTATTGTGGAGAAAAGGGAAGACAAACAAAAATGAGAGGATTGGAGCTCTTTCCTATCAGCAGGACACAAAAAGAAGATTCCATAGATTATATTATAGCTGAAATGAGCAAGACAATATTCCAGAGAATAAGGCAACTAAAGTTCACTGATGTGCCCACTATTTCTAGAATTACAAAGAACTGTTGGAAAGTAATAGTCAACAAGACACCAGGTTATACTCTCAGCCCTTGAGTTTGCTTTATAAGAAGTCTGCAGCAAAAGCAGAAATGTAAGAGTAGGAGAGAGAAGAGGTACATGTTAATGTGGTTTTTGCCTGTACATGAGTAGCAAGAATCACTTTATGGTTTAGAAAAGCACAATAATTTTGTAGGCCAAGAATTTCTCATTCTGTGACTCAGCAAAAGTTATGTATGTAGGCAATTGCATCTGCTGTGATCATTTGTGTGTATGGAAGACCATAAGGGAGCTTTCCCAACACACACACACACACACACACACACACACACACACACACACACACACACACACACACACACACACACACACACACACACACACACACATATATATATATATATCTCAACATAACTTATAAGAAAAAAAGGCTTTATATCAAGGCTTTATATAGAATTGGGAAACAAAGTCAAAACAATAGAAACACCACCAAAAATCGCTGTGCAACTTAATTAATAACAGCTAAAGTCTTACCACAAATACATAGAGCAATAAGGGAAAGGAATGGAAGAAATAAAATGCCATCATGGAAGCATCAAACAGAGAAAACAATAAAGCAATTCAGACAAGCAGTGTCACTGTGAGAAGAATATAAAAGAAGGAACAGATAAACAAAAATATGCAGAGTATCAGAACAGACCAGGGTCTATCATAAATTATTGCAAATAATAAACTAAAGATATCAGCACAGGCAGAAAAAAACTTAGAGGATATGCAGCTAAATACAAAGGAAAAGTACAAAATAGGAAATTCATTGATGATCCAAAAAAGTTTTTCGTGAACTGGGAAACAAAGCAAAAGGAATAGAAACACCACCAAAAAAAAAAACAAAAAAACAAAACAAAATGAAATAAACAGATTTTGGAAAATTATTTTATAAAGACCCTTTGGAACATAACAAAAATGCTGAATGGATAGAAGAATTAAAAGAATCAGTAAGGAGTTCAAATGTGGAGGATATGAAATGGTTTGAAGTAATGGCCAGAGAAACTGAAATGATATTAAGAGAAGCTCTTAACTGGAAAAGCACAGGCCCAAATGCAGTACCTAACTTCTGGCTTGAAGTATTAATATCTTTACACAAAGATAGCCATGAGCAAGAATTACGTATGTGCGCATCCCAAACAAACACCAACCTGGTTAACAACTAGAAAAACAACACTTCTCTTTTAAGCATGAGCCTGTAAGCCACCCTAAAAACTATAGACTAATAACTTGTCTTCTGATGATATGCACACTATATACTGGAATTGATACAAACAGAGTTTATAGTCCTTAGGAAGAAAAGTCAATCATGGCAAAAAGAAAGTCATATGGAATAAAGGATAATTTTTTGCTAAATAAAGCCGTAACATGGAATTGTAAAACGGGGAGGAATCTAAGTATGGCATGGATAGATTACAAAAAAAGCATTTGACAGCATCCCCATATTTATGGATAAAGCAGCGCTTACAGATGTGCAAGAGGACTCCTACACTGATCAGTTACATTTCAGTGACAATGAAATGGTGAAAAAAACACTTTACAGTTAAGCTATGACAATGGACAAATTATTATCCCAGGGATAAAATTTCAAAGAGAGATATTCCAGGATGATTCTTTGTCACTGCTGCCATTTTGTCTTGCCATTAACCCATTAAGCTGTTTACTTAATAAATTAGGGCTTGATAACAATTTGGCTCCTAGAAAACAACCTTGTGTAAAAACTTCTCATCTCCTTTTTGTGGATGACTTAAAATGTTATAGTTCATCAGATAAGACTTGAGCTGTGGCGCTTGACTTAAATGCAGAGTTCTGTAGTCTGTGCACATAGATGAGTAGGGGTTCTATTCTCACTAAAGTCAAGTGTGTGTGTGTGTGTGTGTGTGTGTGTGTGCACACGCACATGCACTAGGGTGGGAGGTTGGCATACTGGTTAAGATGTTTGTTGTTGTGTCTTTCAGCTTTTCCCGGTTAGGGGTTGCCACAGTGGAACTCCGGTCTGCTAATGATTGGCAGTAGATTTTTACGTGCCGAGTTGCCAGCTCTGATGCACAACCTTCAACGAAGGTATGCCCATTCATGCATGTCTTTACACAGAAGACACTGTAGCTGAGAATCGAACGGGATAGCATCTTACTGTGAGACGACAACGCTACCACAGCACCACCACCGCAGCTATACTGGTTAAGATGTTTACCTTAAAGATACAAGATGCAGGGTTTGATTCTCACATGGGGTAATTGACTAGGCTTAAAATGGCCCACAAGGGTAGTTAGCCTAGTACTATTCTATGAACTTATAAGGTAACAGGTCAGAAGGGATTCAACCTAGAATAGTTAAAAAAACTAAGGATGAGGACTAGTAATGCTAAGTAACCTTTTTTAGATGAGTTGAAAGCACATTTGCAAGTGGTTAAAACTTTCTCAGATGGCGTAAGACTGACATTTGGTCTTGATAAATGTGAAAAACCATTGTTTAATGTAAGAAAGCTTTCAGTACAAAGAATATGTCAATCTAGGACAGGAGTGTGATATAATGGAACTTGAGCAGGAAGGAGTATATAAATATTTGGGAACTGATGAAGGATCAGCAATAAAATATGAACAAATGTGAATAAAACTCAGTAAAGAATATTTCAGAAAACTAAAACTAATATTGAAACCACCTTCACATCTAGGAATAAAGTCCAAGCTGGAAATCTATTTGGTCTTCCTGTTTTGGGGTGACTGACTGTGCCCAAAAAGTATTGGACAGTTGGACAGAAAAACAATAAAAATATGTCACACTTATCAAATGATATATAAAAACCAGGGTATACCAAGATTATATATTCCACACTCCGAAAAAGGTATGGGCCTCCTCGAGATTGATTCTGCATAGATATCTGCTGACTTCATTAGAGTCTAACATTAGTGGAAGTCTATGATGACCTCTCTGCTTAGTTTAGCAGAAGTATTGCCTCACAGCAAGACGTTGTCCCGTTTGATTCTCAGCTAGAGCGTCTTCTGTGTGGAGGCATGCATGAATGGATGTGCCTTCATTGAAGGTTGTGCATCAGGGCTGATAAATCGGCACGTAAAAATCCACTACCAAACATTAGCAGACCGGAGTTCCGCTGTGGTGACCCCTAACTGGGATAAGCTGAAAGGTACAACAACATTCTGTTATTGCGTGGGAATGGAAATCAAACCAGAAGCAGACAAAAATCAGACAGAAACTGAATTTGCTAAAAAAAAAAAAAAAATCAAAAGAACGATTATAAGGAGAAGGACTGGATGAGAAGAAAAGAAATGTGAAAAAGCCATACATTTAGTGGCAAGTATAGAGATCTCCTGGAACAACCAAATGTTGATCAGGATTTGACACAGGGATGGTTAAGGAGATTGAGTTGAAACCAAAGGATAAGAGCTTAATACTTGCAGCCCAGGATAGTGGACTACCTACATGATGGTTTAGAAACTCTATTGAACATGTGGGAAAAACAGACAAATGTAGGATCTATGAAAAAAAATTGAAACAGTCGGACATCTTGTTACTAGGTTGTGATATACTCATGGCAGAGGGCGTGTACTCTGAAAGGCCCAATATTGTGGCAAGACTGTTACACTGGGGATTGTGCAAACACTACAACATAGAAGTAACTGAGAAGCACTGGAAATAAGAAGCACAAAGCAGTATGGAGAATGATGGTGTACATCACATGGGATCATCCATTA
The DNA here is from genome assembly GCF_019279795.1 of Protopterus annectens. Lineage (NCBI taxonomy): Eukaryota > Metazoa > Chordata > Ceratodontiformes > Protopteridae > Protopterus > Protopterus annectens. Next base: position 625,242,389 of record NC_056728.1, on the reverse strand, counting down.
CCAGCAGTTCAAAAAATAGATGCAAGAAAACCAGATATAGTAGTCCACGAGAAAAGGCAAAAGTATCACTGACTACAGAAATTGCTACACCTAGGGATTGTGGTGTCTCACAAAGAGATACAAAGTAATAAAATATGAGGATTTACAGGCAGAAATGAGAGCAATGTGGAAGAAAGATACCCTGGTAGTTCAATACTAGTAGAAGCAATTTATATACTAAAAAAGAATCTACAGTCATATTCAGATATGCTACCAATACATATAACTCCATATGAACTGCAGAAGGGGTTAATTCTGGGCATGTAGTGGGCACTGCAAAGAGCACTTTTGCCTAACATCAAAGATGGAAACAATACTAATTTCATGAACTTTAATTATACCCTAACTTAGGAATGGTGTTCATTCCCCACATGGTGTTAATTATAATTATAAACCCCAAAGATCTGGAGAAATTAAACCAAAATAGGCTTTATATAGAATTGGGAAGCAAAATAAAAGCAATAGAAACACCAGCAAAAAAGGAATAGGTACATTTTGGAAAGGCATTTATGAAGACTATTTTGAAGATCACAAAGATGCCAAATGGGTAGGAGAATTAAAAGAAACAGTATGAAGATATAAAATGGGATAAAGTAACATGGCTCGAGAAATTGAGACAAAAATAAGAAAAGCTCCTAAATGGAAAAAACTCAGGTCCATATGCAGTACATAACTTCTGGCTAAAAGTATTAACATCTTTACACAAAAATTGACCTCTGAGTAAAGGGTACAGACACCAACTGGGTTAACAATAAGAAAAGTGATACTCCTCCTTTTGTTCTATTGCCATGATTAATTTTTTTTCTAGACAGCTATACATCATGTCTGTTTCAGTTCCAGTGTATATCTTATATATATTGTTATTATGCAAGTTACTGGTTTATAGCTCCTAGGATGGTTTGCAGGGTGTCCGCATATATAATTTGGCAAATGTTTTACACTGGATGCCCTTCCTCATGCAACCCTCCCCACTCCCTTGAGTGACAGACGAGTGCCAGTAAGAGTGAAAGGGAAGGTCTACAAGAGGGTAGTGAGACCAGCTATGTTATATAGGTAGGAGACATTGGCATTGACAAAAAAGCAGGAATCAGAGCTGGACGTGGCAGAGTTAAAGATGTTAAGATTTGCACTGGGTGTGACGAGAGTGGACAGGATTAGGAATAAGTATATTAGAGGGTCAGCTAAAGTTGGATGGTTTGGAGACAAAGCCAGAGAGGCAAGATTGCATGGGTTTGGACATGTGCTGAGGAGGGATACTAGGTATATTGGGAAAAGGATGCTAAGGATGAAGCTGCCAAGTAAGAGGAAAAGAGGAAGGCCTAAGATAAGGTTTATGGATGTGGTGAGAGAGGACATGCAGGTGGTTGGTGTGACAGAGCAAGATGGAGAGGACAGGAATAAATGGAAACAGGTGATCCGCTGTGGCGATCCCTAATGGGAACATCTGAAAGAAAAGAAGGAGGATGGCTTGCAGGTTCACACTTAAGAAGAAGTATCATTTTACGTTTTGTTAAAGATCATATGCACATTGTCATTTGGTGTATTTACAGCATTGCTATGGTTTTGCTTCTCTGACCTGTGCAATACTATATATCTGTTTTTGGAAATAGATTGATTCTCATGCTGTGTTAAAGCATTAAAAAAGAGAACTACATGCTGCTGTCCATACAGATGATGCACTCTGTCCCTCCTAAAGTGTGTGCTGGAAGTTACATTTTCTTGTTGGAATAGTGACATCACATCAGTGTCGGAAGTATCTCTTTGCTATGCAAGTTTTTTTTTTTTTCCAAAGACAAGTTTGTCTCTACTGATCCATTTTTCTTGCAAACTGGAAAAGATTTTTAGATGGCAGCTCAGTTTTTTATAGACTGAAAAACAAAGCATGCAAGATGCTCAGTTTTATCAGTCTCTAAGCAACTAGTCAAGCAGCTACTAATTATGAGAAAAAAGAGACAACTGCTGATGATTAATTAAATAATACAGAATAGTGCAGCTGCATTTTTTAATTTGTATCCACAGTGCATGCATGTGTGTACCTTCTGTAGAAGGTTGGGTGCTGGGCTGGGAACTCAACACCGTAAAAAACTCCATTGCCAATCATGAGTGGACAGATGATATGCTGTGGCAACCCCTAAGCAGGAAAAGCCGAAAGAAGAAGAAGCAGAAGAGAGTGTGTGTGTGTGGCAACATAGCCCTCACCCATATGTCAGAAAACCACAACTCTTATAAGGAGCACAAAAATAATTGACATTAAGATAACAGACTTCATGTTAAATCATGAGATATAAGAGGGAGAGCACCCCAGAAGTGCACATGTATCCTATTACTGCTTAAAAAAACACAATAAATTACCTTTATGGGGCACTGACTTCAGCTCTCCTCTTGCTCAAATGTTATTCTCAGTGAGACATCAGATTGGCTGATTGTGACCCCCCCCAACACTTTGGGCCTGGTGTAGTTGCCCCTCTCGCCCACCGTAATTACCCTATGGTTGAAGACCTGTTCTAAAAAAATAAGAAAGCATTGCTTATTTTGATCTTCCACTGTGATTTTTAAAAGCCACTGCTATGATTTTTAATGCTCAGAGGCTGAGAGGTATGATACTGCATATATATATATATATATATATATATATATATATATATATATATATATATATATATATATATATATATATATATATATATATATATATATATATATAAAGTTAGTATGGGAATTTACATTAACAAATGTGGTATAGTAAAGGCTATTGTCATAGTCTTCAGTTCAAAACAATTTTGTAAGGTTTTTATCCTGAATTTGGAAGAATTCTCCTCTATAAAGATGTGGACAAGACAAAGGCCAGTTTTCAGAAATGTTAGTCAGCAGTAAGCTCTTTTTACCACTGCTGGTAGCCATTTCTGATTTAGAGATAACCTTACCACAGTGCCTTACGTCGAAGAGGTGCAGCAGTGTGGGGGGCTGTCTCCCTGACTTATCTCAAATGCTAATGAGGCATACTGAGGGAGTGCCATATATTAAATTAAGCATGTGCTTCTCCCTGAAATGCTTACGGTAAGTGTTTTACTTAGCCAAGTGATTCATAAAACTGTTTGGCTGGTAAACCCTTACCATCAGCTGCGTTACTTAACTTAGCTGAAGGTTTTCAGTCACCCATTACTCTCAGTGGGAGAGAGTGCATTAGAAGTAAGTGCTGGGGAGTTAGTGGATAGGTAGTGTTGCAGGGTGTATGCATTTGTATATGTTTGTGCGGCTGCATGTGTGAATGTATGTAGATTACAAGTGGTATAAGATGTTTGTGTGTGTGTGTGTGTGTGTGTGTGTGTGTGTGTGTGTGTGTGTGTGTGTGTGTGTGTGTGTGTGTGCATGCGTGTGTGTGTGTGTGTATGTTGTGTGTGTTGTGTCTCTGCCTGAGTGGTCACAGATGGGGGGTTAGTTAGGAATAGGTAGGTTAGATATGTGTATGGGTGAATGTATGAGTGTGTCCATGAGTGCAATTAGGTGAGGGCTGTGGGTTCATTGTACAGTGTGTGTGTGTGTGTGTGTGTGTGTGTGTGTGTGTGTGTGTGTGTGTGTGTGTGTGTGTGTGTGTGTGTGTGTGTGTGTTTGGATGTGTGTATGCATGTGGGAGAATAAATGAGGGGGATGCCTGTGTTTACAGTATGCAACTGCCCCTAGTGATGATTGCCAAAAAAGGGCAGCAGAAAAGGCCATGTTTCCTCCTTTGCCTGTGGTAATCACAGAATGTTTCTGAGACATACAAACTAGCTGATAATGAAGTCTTTCATCTGAATTGCTGATTGCAATGATCATGCTAAAATGCCCATTTTGTCATAGACTTACCACTCTCAGATGGCCTTGTATCGGAATCCTAGCCGAAGTTAGGTTGAGTGGACATTAAGCTGATGTCCTGTATACAAACAGCTCTTATGTTAAACATAGATATCAGAGTTCTCACCACCTCAAGTATCTTACAGCAGTATTTTATCTGGTGAGTCTGAGTTACAGAACACTAGGGACATATCTTAAAAAAAAGACATTAGTTCATAGGTTCATAAGTTCATACTAGGCTATCTGCCTAAGGGCATTCATAAGTCTAGCCAGAATGTGTTGGCTTTCGCCACCCCCTTAGATTAGTTCCCTGTGCCTCTGTCCAGTAGAGCCATTAGTTCCCTGCGCCACTGTCCAGCAGAGCCACTGCAGTGATCCCTGGTGTAAATTTTCTGTTTCCCATCTACCCATCAAGGTTTCTCTTGAAGAGTGTTAGTGAAGGGCTCTGCCTGATGTATATTGGAATCCTGTTCCAAAGCATGGGGAGTCTCTGGGACAGGAATCTATCCCTCCAGCATGTCCTATTTATCGTTGTGGTGTGGTTTATATCTCTAGAGCATGTGGCTCTCCGGGATTTGTTTTTTTTAGGTGGAGCATGTCCATCAATTCTGGGTTGGACATGGCCTTGTATGTCAGGCAAAGATCACCTCTGAGTAAGCGGTATGTAACCGAGTACAGCTGGAGTTTCTTGAGTCAGGCTACATAGGGCATCTGTTTGACACCAGTAATCCTCTTGGTGAGGTACTTTTGTGGTCTTTCCAGCTGTTGCAGGTGTCTTGTAAGGTACATCCCAAATGGGGCGTTGTATTCTATGATGGGTCTAATGAGTGATGAGTAGAGAGGCACAATAACCTCTTTTGTTTTAGATGCAAACCCTTTTGTGATTAGGTGGGCCACATAGAAGGATTTTCTAACCACCTTGGCAATATGATTATCAAAGGAGAGATTACTATCTACTTGGGTCCCCAGATCGCTTATTACATTTTCTGTATTTAGAGGACTGCCACCTACGTGGTAGTTCCTGGGTACTTTGTTTTTTTTCAAAGGGGATGACTATGCACTTTTTGGCATTTAGCTTGAGGCCATGATTTTGACACCAGGTATCCATCTCAGTGAGACCCATCTGGAGGGTGTCTGTATCAGCTGGAGAATCAATTATGGCTCCTAGTTTGCAGTCGTCTGCAAACTTGGTCAGCCATAGTCCTCCTATGCTTGCCTGTACCTCTGAGAAGTATATACCGAACAGGAGGGGTCCTAGGACTGAGCCCTGGGGGACGCCACTTGTAATCGGTTTAGAGTTGGACATAGAGCCTGCAACTCTCACCATGTGGGTTTTATCCATGAGTCAGTTGGCAACCCATCTCATGACGTAGGGGTTTATGTTCAAGCTGGTGAGCTTGTCTATAATACTAGAATGGGGAATGGTGTCCAAAGCCTTTGCAAGGTCTAGGTAGGCTGTGTGGACCTCCTTTCCCTCGTCAAATGCCTTGGTAACTGTCTCAAAGAAGTCCACCAGGTTTAGGAGGCATGATCTGCTCTTAACAAAGCCAAACTGGGTAGGGTCCAAGGTTTGGAAGTTCCCAATGTCTTTGTTAATGAGTTCCATGATGATGCGTACCATAGCCTTGCAGACCAGGCTAGTCAGGTTTATAGGGCGATAGTTCCCAGGGACCGTTGTGGCTCCACCTTTTTGGAGCAGGATAAATGTTGCTGTGCGCCACTCTGTGGGTACATAGCCTGTAGAGAGGCTGAGTTTGAACAGTGTGTTTAGGTGAGGGGTTAGTTCATTTTGGAGCACTTGTAAGACACAGCCTGGGACACCCTCCGGTCCCATTGAAGCTGTGTTTTTGGCTTTGGATAGGGCTGTTTTAACCTGTGTGTCTGTGGTTGATGGGGCCCTACATTCTTCTGGTATGGTTATGGGCCCTTTAGGGGGTGGGGGGGGTGAAGTTTGCACTAAACCTGTCTGCCAGAATGTTGGCAATATCAGTCGGTTCAGAGTATTTTGTGCCATTCTGCACTAACTCAGAGCAGATCTGAGAGTTTCCACTTAGGTTCTTAACATAGCTAAAGAACGTTTTGTGGTTATCTTTGGAGTCATTGGCAATTTTTCTTTTGAAAATAGCCTTGGATGATTTAATGAGGGATCGTAGTTTCTTGCTGATACTGATCAGTGATGTCTTTCCTTCTTGAGATTTTACTCTTTTCTGTACTAGTTTCCTCCTTCTGTTGTATATTTTGTTTATGGCAGGGGTCCACCAGACTGGTTTCCTTTTCTTGGATGAGTGAGTCTTGGTTTTGCTTGGGATAGCACGATCCATGCATTCATGCAGATGCTCATAGAGTGCCTTTGTAAAGGTTTCAGCATCGTGGACAGCATTGTCCTTTAGCATGGGGGCTGTGAACCTTTCCACCTTAGTCTTAAGTAACGTGAAGTTTTCTTTTAAAAAGTTTTTCATGGTGGTTTCCTTGATTGAGGGTGGGGACAGAATGTGGATATCCAGAGTGATTAGTCTATGGTCTGATCTAACCAGTGAGGTGTTGACGTCTGGTGTGGAACACTGGTCACCCATGTTGGTGATGACTAGGTCCAATATGTTGTTCCCTCTGGTGGGGGTGTTGACCAGTTGATCCCAGGCGTTTGAGTTTATAAATTCTAGGAAGCGTTGGGCAAGGGAGTTAGTACTTGAGTAGTTCTCCCAGTTTATGTTTGGGTAATTGAAATCACCCAGTATTAGGGTGTTTGGTAGGACCTTCATATTTCCCAGTATCTCCAGAAATGCGGAATGGGGGTCCTGGGCCATGGTGGGTGATCTGTAGCAAGCTACAATTTGGACTGCAGTTTTGCCCATTGCTAGTTGCACATGGATGATCTCTGATGCATTGTGCTGCACCACTAACCTGGAGGTGTGGGTATCCTTGATGAATATGGATACACCCCCACCTTTTGTGTTTCGGTCTGGGTTCTGTGGCCGAAAGGTATGGTATGAGTTATAGCCTAGAAGTGCTGTGGTGCTCTCAGGAGCCTTAAACCAGGTTTCTGTTACTGCACAGATGTCATTGTTCTCCATACTGAGGAGTGCCTCGAGTGAGTGCATTTTGAGATTTAGACTTCTGGCGTTGAGTAGCATTACCCTCAGTTTTTGATTACTTGTCACTAGTCACTTAGACTTCCAAAAAGATAAATCAATATACACAGTAAGCCCACTAACGACCAGAGAAAATTTCAGTTATACCTAGGCCATTTGTATCTGTGACCATAAACTCACTATTTACACCATTTTAATTCATACAAATGTAGATTTATGCAGTTAAGGCATCTGAATGAAGTCTGACATGTTTAACTGTTTCCTGCCACTTTTCTGTGTGACTCTCCATGTTGCAGTGGTGAGTGTGTTACAATTTACAAAGTTGTAAAACATTTATCATTCCTACACTTTTTTCTCTGACTTTTGTATTATATGAGAGCAGGTAATGCTCAATGCACAATCATGACCCATATTATGTAAATATTGATGTTAAGATTCACTCGAGATGAAGTCTGTCCATATAGCAAACACACAATGACCTGGTTATGATAAAAGACTTGAACATAATCATGTTTGTTGTTTAATATAGAAGTGTAGTGACTTGAAATTTGATATGACTAATAAAAAGGCAACTTAGGAAAAGTCTGAATAACATTTCATTAAAAAGTCATTTTTCTACTAATCCAAAATGCAAAGTAATCTTAATAAAAATAACACTTTCGATGAAGCATTATTATTCTAATGTAATCAGCAGTAAATTCTAACCATTTATTGTTGGATATGTATCTGTTGGCATTATAGAGCTATTTAGGGAAATTATTGAAATATACATCTCTTAATAACATTACAAGAAACGCATTCATTATGAAGTGCTATGCTATCTTTGGTTGAAGTGGGCCATGTATTGTATAGCATGTATTATTCTGCTGTTTTAAAACTTTTTTATGAATCTTCTTTATTGCCATTCCAGAACTGTTATATCAGAGTGACTCAACCTATTCTTTTGCAACTATAATGCACTTGGTCGATGTAGGAAGATAGATAGATAGATAGATAGATAGATAGATAGATAGATAGATAGATAGATAGATAGATAGATTGATAGACTGATAAATAGATGGATAGATCGACAGATAAAAAGTGCAAGCATGTAGTTCATAGGTTCATAGGTAGGTACTAGGCTATTAGCCCTAGGGCCTATATAAGCCTAGCCAAAAAGGTACCATGGCTTTCGCTACCCAAAAAAATTATTTTCCTGTACCCCTGTCACGCAGAGCCACAGAAGTGATACCTGGGGTGAATTTCCTATTTCCCATCCAATCATCAAGATTTTTCTTGAAGAGTGCTAATGAGGAGCTCTGTTTGACATAGATAGGTAGTCTGTTCCAGAGTATGGGAAATCTCTGGGACAGGAATCTATCCCTCCAGCATGTTCTGTTTATTGTGGTGACAAGGTGTAGGTCCCTAGAGCGTGTAGCTCAGAGGGATAGTAAAGGTTTTATAAAGGCCTTAATGACTGTAAATGATTTCAGTGTTAAATACAGCCTTAATTGAGGCACAGTAAGAACAGCAAATAGCAGAGATGGCCACAGAGTACAAAGTAAGTACAGAGAGTTTGCAAAAATATGCCATACAATATAAATACTACCACAACAGAGAATGCAGATAAATATGTAGAGAATACATAACGTATTATACTAAGCATTCAGTAATTACAGCTTTGCCCAAGGTTTCCTCCCCAAAAGAATATAAATAATTCAAACCGCTCTGAAATCTGCTTTCCGAGCAAAATATTCAAATATTTCTTTATAAGCAATGCTTTGAACATAAAAACAGCTATGGTGTGCTATGCGATTAACAGCCTAACTTTTCATTGACATGACAAGATCCTTTGACGTGATAAATCATGCATTACTGCTTGACAAACTCAGTTTTGGAACTATCAGAATTCACTGGTTTAAAAGCTGTAGAGAAAACAGAACATTTGAAACATGCAGTAATGATTGTTAGTCTGGAGCTGGCATCACTAACATTGGGGTATCCCAAGGGGATCAGTTCTCAACCCCCTAGTTTTCTCCTTATTCATTAATGACTTAACTCTTCACCTACCACATCTTAAAATCATCAGTTTTAATGAGGACATGTTGCTCTTAGACTCTAACAAAAGCCCTGCCCAACTTCAGTCTTCATTATAAGCAAGCTTCATGTCCCTCATTAAATGGACTATATATATATATATATATATATATATATATATATATATATATATATATATATATATATATATCAGACCTTGATTAAATCAGTCACAGGGGAAAGGACATTTTGCAAATGAACACCAGCCACATGGTATCATATTCCTCCACAGTTAAGATCTCTAAACAGGCTCCAGAGCTTCAAAAATAAACTGAAAGAGGAATGTGCCTGTTCATGCTTCAGAGAGAACTGGCTAATGTGCTCTAATCTATTATTCACTCCCAACAATTGTACTGTTGATTCCATTGGCACAATACAATATTGTGTGTGTGTTTCTGCACATACACACACATATATATATATATATATATATATATATATATATATATATATATGTATATATATATATATATATATGTGTGTGTGTGTGTGTGTGTGTGTGTGTATATGTGTAAAAAGTATGGTAAGACTGAATTTCATCAGCACTAGCTTTGGTTGATGGGTGTGCAAGATCACACAATTCTTGGGTTTAGGTAATATGGTCTTTCCCTAAAATTGTGTGATCTCACAGTTAGTATATATAATTAGCAGGAGGTGTGAGGGTGCAGGGGAGCTTGCCCCACTGAGAAAATATTTTACTGTATTTTTTTACTTTTATTTTTGCACATGCCGAGGTTCTTGCTCGGCACATGTATAGTTGTGTGTGGATGTTTGGAATGTCAACATTTTCTGGTTGAAGTTATGAATATCAAAGTTTGGGTGTTTCAGTCAAAGTCAGTATACCCTCCATATACATATATGTCTGTCCCTGTAATGCATCTAGTTCAATCTTCCATCTTCCTCTTACTCTCCTCATATCTGGATCCTCTGTGACTCCTCTCCTAACCTAACCCTTACTTCGTTCTCCCTCATTTCCCCTCCTTTTATATCCCTACTTTGCCTCTTCCTTTACACATAACATAACCATCTCTACTACCTTACTACAGCTATCGACTACTACTATTCACCTCATGCTTAACCCCTCTCTCTCATTGTTTTTCAGGTCCCTGATACCAATCAAAACAAGGACATTGCTAACCCCAATCAGCCATGAAGACCATCCACTCACTTTATGAGTGTTGTTCCCTCAGTGGAATTCAAATCCAGCAACAGTGCAGTATAATTACAATGTATGTTACACTGTGTATTTTAGTAATCCTACCACAGTATACCCACTTGGTGTAGACTTTAACTTTCTGCCAACTGTAGGCCTATGTAAGGTACTGCCCTTGGTCAGCTAGAGCACTCCCTGCACACCTCACCCCATTACCCCTGCTCTCTCTAGTGTTCAAGTCACTCTCCTTTCCTCGTAATCTTACTCCCATTCACTTTATCTGCTAGCGCTTTCCCTCGACACTCAAAACTTCCTACTGACACACTCCTCACATCTCTACCTGTTTGTATCCTCCCTTTGACCTCTCTCTTACAGATAGAATCCCTCTATCCTCTCTCTGACTCATAGGATCCCTACTCTCACCTTTCCCTACCATATTCCCTTTTCATCCACCTCTACAGCCTCACTCTCAAGCAAACAACTGTCAGCTTCTCTACTTAGTCTGTGTACAGTTATATTCAAAGCAGGTCCCCTAGACATTAATCATGTCATTTTCTCCCCTGTACCAAACTACTCAACTTTCTAAATGATAGTTTTTTTCTCTCCTAGTTTGCTAAAACTACTGGAGAGTGCTGCCCACTCCATTCGCTATGCTCACTTTGCTCCCCTACCCTACCCCTATTCCCACCCACCCCCACTTCAATTTAATTTGTAGTTTATAGACCACACCCCCAACACATCTAGCTCAAAATGAACCAATCAAACCTCATGTATCATCCCTCACTTATAGACTCCACCACACTCCTATTCAACACTTGACTACTATTACTACCATCACTCCTACAACTACCTACCTACTTCTCTAACACAACAACATGTTTTATATGCATTTCTCCCACATACTAAAGTATTATATTCCTTATTAGCTATCCTCTCTCTTCTCCTTCTTTCACTCCTTTCCTCCTACCACACACACCTTAATACCACCTCCCCACCACCATGGCAAACAGATTCCACAACTAGTCCTACATAGGAAGAACATTTCCCTATATCACCCTACAACCTTTTTTCCACCCAATCTTTTTCCTCCCTTTATAATACTTTTAAGTACAAGACCAGTAACCTAGTCTCCCAGAAACAGGCCAGGATATTTCATAAACTTAACAAACTCTATCTATACAAACTCTATCTATACCTCCTCCAAAAACTTACTTGCTGCAGGGACATTCACCCTAATCCGGGGCCCAACAGCACTAACCACAGTACCACTCAGCAACTAAATCCTCTATATCTAAGACCATCCTCATCTCTACTCCTTTTAAACATCAATGTGCAAAACATAACAAAACCCAGGACCTTCATGCCCTACTAGCTCTATACAAGCCAGAAGTCATGGTGCTAACAGAACCATGACTCAAACCTGAACACCATGATAATGACATTAGTGCCCCTGGGTATAACATCATATGCAGAGACAGAACATGTAAAAAAGGAGGCAGTGTGGCAATACTTTTTCAAAACCACCTCAAGAAGTAAAAGACTAATTCTAGGCAAATTAAAAGTCAACTCCAACAAACCCATAATAATTGCAGGTGGATATATCCCACCAGGTAATAATACTATAATACTAGAAAACCTACCAAACTGGATGTCATCCTCCCTTTAACATAAAACTATATTAGGTGATTTCAACATAGACTGGTCTGACTGTTCCAGCCAAATTCCCTCCACCCATATAAACCTCCATGGGTTCAACCAAATTATAACTGATCACACTAGAACTGACACAACCTCCAAATGCCAGTCTATCTTAGACTGGATTCTGTTATCAGACCCCAAACTAACTCAGCACTCAGGCTGTCTTCCTAAATGTCTGAGTGACCATCAGGCAACCTACTTAATTAGGAGTCAATCCCACCACATTAAACAACCTATCCTCAGAGTAGTACTTAACAAAAAGACATTCAAACCTAAAGACCTAATTAATTCACTAACATGCTGCAATTGGACTCCCTTAAAACAACTACCTCTTGATGATGCTGTGCAGTACTTCAACTCAACCTTCTTAGATATCCTAAACTATCATGTACCCCCCAAAACCATTAGAATCAGAACTAACTATGCCCCAAAGCTAACAAAAGATACTAAAACCATAATGAAAGAAAGGGACAAAGCCTGGTTACAATTACATAAACAAAAAAAAAAAAACAGCATTACAAGACAAACTTATCTCAAACTCCGCAATAAAGCTAAAAGACTAGTTAAACATGACAAAACTAACTACCATACAACCATGCAAGAAAAGTACTCCAACAACCCTCAAAAATTCTGGGCTACTATAAATACTTTACTGCACCCAGGAAAATCCACCACTCCTAACCCTGTATTACCAAACAACCATGAAAATATCCCCACCCAATTCGATAAATATTTTACTAAAACAGTCCAAGCCCTAGCCAACATCCAAAATGCTACTAGTAGCCCCTTACCTACAAATACCCCAACCCACACCCGCATAACAAACAATTCCTCCAGTTTCTCCCTGGAACCAGTCCCTACTAAAACTATTGCTAAACTTCTCAGGAAGCTGAAACCAACCATTCTGGCAGCTGACAATCTACCTGCAGACTTCCTACAAATAACTGCTGAAGCAATAGCCTACCCAGTGTCCATTCTCAAAAATAGGTCAATATCAGAACAGAAAGTACCTCACACCTGGAAAATATCACACATTATTCCACTGCACAAAGGGGGTAAGTCCCTTGAACGTACTAACTATTGCCCTATTGCAATCCTATCACCTTTATCAAAAATATTAGAAATGGTAGTTTCTTCCCAGCTAATGCAATACCTTCTAAAAATAACCTGCTATCAATATCCCAGCATGGCTTCAGACCTTCCCATAGCACTACTACAGCACTACTCTCCTTCACTAATATCATCAATCACCATAGAAACATTGGTCTATTTGTATCCTCAGTTTTTCTAGACTTATCAAAGGCCTTTGACATGGTGAACCATAGCATGCTCCTAGAAAGTCTAGCAGCACTTAACATAAGCTCCTCCACCATATCATGGTTGAATAACTACTTAACAGACTGTCAGCAGGCAGTTATTTGGCAAGAACAACTTTCCCCTCTATTACCAGTAGGTACAGGTGTCCCCCAAGGGTCCATCCTAGGACTACTGTTATTCTCACTATTTACTAACCAAATAGCCTCATCTACACTCTCTGCCTCAATTGTGTAATATGCAGATGATACCACCATTATATGTGCATCCCCTACCCTACAGGAACTAAAAGCCATAACCCAAAAAAAAATTCTCCTTAGCCGAAGAATGGTTCACTAACATAAAACTTATTCTTAACCCCCAAAAAATTAAACTCATTCTCTTTGTCCCTGGCATATCTACTCCACCAAGTAATGATTTTGCCATAACATCTAGAAACAATATTCAAATTACCCCAACCACACACACAAAACTATTAGGTGTTGAAATGGACAATAATCTATGATTTGACATTCATATAGCCCAAACAATAAAGAAAGTTAACAAAACGCTTGGTCTCCTCTACGGGAATAGATAGTTCATCAGTAGACCTATCAAGGCCACCTTAACAAGATCTCACCTCTTATCCATTCTCCTTTATGCCTCCGCTATCTTAACTAATCTTCGTCACAGTGAAATAAACAAATTGGAGTCCTGCTACAACAAGATTGCTAGATTTGCTACTGATTCCTCTCATAGGTCCCACCACTGTCTTGCCCTTAAGCAACTAAATTGGCTTGAATTACCTCAACTACTCCTACTAAACCAACTCTCAATAGCACATAAACTCTACTACTTCCCTGAAAAAACAACAGCACTTCAAAACATAATTCACCCCTACACCACCACCAGCACCCTAAGATCTAGTCATTAGAATCACATAAATGTCATCAAACACAAAAATGATGCAGGTAAATCTCTCTTTGCTGCACCATCACCAGAACCTGGAACTCACTCCCAACCCACTTAACTTCTACCACCACCACTTCCCAATTTAAAAAAATTCTCAAAACCCACTACATATCTAACTGGCATTGCACATGTTGCTCCCCAGGCTAGGCCATATCACTGCACTGGTGCTAGGATTCTGCTAGGGATCAAATGGCTGCTCCCTATGTCCTGTTGCTAGAAATTTGCTTAGTATCATATGGTTGCTACCTAACAAAAAAAAAACAAAAAAAAAAAACAAGGGTCTATCCTTTATACCTATATTCAAACTAACTTACACATCAGCTATTTTTCATATATACTGAATGCTCTCTTATGATATACTATTTTTGTACCTATATTTGTGCTTGGAGCTATCTGCACTCAATTTTATTCCTTATATGTATCCTATATGTATAATTGCTATGTTTTCTTAGATGCTGCTGTTACTCTATATGGAAATGTATTGTTTGCTTGTAGCTTTTCTCCCTGGGCCTCCACTGAAAATGGACCTGCTTCCAGTCAGACTTTCCCGGTTAACAAATGTAAAATAAAATAAATAAATAAATAAATATATATATATATATATATATATATATATATATATATATATATATGGGTCCACTTTGTAATTTTGAAATACTGAAATCTTGAAATTAAGTATTTCAAAACTACAAAGCCAAAAACCCAACCACAACTCACAAAGCCGAAAACACACAGCCGCGAAATTCAAAATCCCATAATTACGCTACACATACAGTACACACATAAACATACACACAACTACCCCCACAATCAAACAAACTCATCTACACTACATATAAGCAGGGGGGCAAGCCCCCGTGCACCCCCCCATGTGGGGGGCTTCACCCCCACACCCCCCTACTTATATATTCTAACTCCGAATCACACAAACACAAACGAGACTCACACACATACATCTTACAGTCCCTCAAACACACACACATTTATTTATTTATTTTATTTGCAGTTTGTTTACCAGGATAGTCCATTGGGCCACAAGGAGCCCATTTTCAATGGAGTCCTGGGGAGAAAAGCTCCAGAAATACAAGTGTTAACAAAATACAGAATATAAAAACATATGAGTTACAAAACATGTGAGCTAATTAAAAGAAAAAAAAATACAGAGTTACAAAGTTGAAAGAGTTAGCATTTGGAGAAAGTCAATTAATACAAATCTTATTAAAAGTATTTACATCAGCAATTCAGCAGATTGTACAGTATTCAGATTTTGCAAGGTTTTTACTATGAGTTATGTCAAGTGCATAAGATAAAAACATGGACACACATAACAGCCACAACACACTCTTACACACACTAAACCAATAACCAACAGAATTACAAACACAAACTTATCAAAATTATACCTAAACATTTAATTTTTTAACATTTTAAGTTTGATTTAAACTGTGTTGAAGGAATATTTAACTCAAGTGGCAGTTATTCTGCTCTTTAGTAACTTGAACTGAAGCTAGTGTGTTATTTGCTAGTAATTACAGGTGTGGGGGTAGCCACATTCTTTGATTTCCTGTCCTTGCCTTTTTAAGTGGTGCATTGTGAAATTTTTATTGCTTAAAAACCTCAGCTTTGGCCAGCTAAGAACTTGGTTATATTCAACTGGACGTATAAGAGAATTTAAGTACCTTTATCTGCACTTTTTAAAAAAAAATACAGTAATTAATTTGATTTAAACTGTGTTGAAGGAATATTTAACTCAAGTGGCAGTTATTCTGCTCTTTAGTAACTTGAACTGAAGCTAGTGTGTTATTTGCTAGTAATTACAGGTGTGGGGGTAGCCACATTCTTTGATTTCCTGTCCTTGCCTTTTTAAGTGGTGCATTGTGATATTTTTATTGCTTAAAATCTTCAACTTTGGCCAGCTAAGAACTTGGTTATATTCAACTGGACGTATAAGAGAATTTAAGTACCTTTATCTGCACTTTTTAAAAAAAAAATACAGTATTTAATTTGATTTAAACTGTGTTGAAGGAATATTTAACTCAAGTGGCAGTTATTCTGCTCTTCAGTTATTCCCACCCACCCTCCCTGCTTTTGTTTTGGTGTTAATCTTAGTGGCCTTGAAACTGCCCGCCCCTCAGCCTGCCTCTCATTTGCTTACTCAACTGAGTGCAGTGAGATCATATTCTGATTTCAGGCACTCCTACTGTGTACAAAGAGAGCATCTGGGAAACAGACAAAAAAAAATTAAGCTTATTTCCTGCCTTTCCTGTTAAGTGGTATAGACTATTTGTAGGCTTCCGAGCCCCCAAGCCCTTCTGTGTTTGAGGGAAGCCTTCTAGCTTGGTTTTTTTTCTTATAACTAGCCAGTTTTCTAGTTTCAACACTCAAATCTGTTTCTTTGATCTCAGCACTTGTTCAGATAAAAAAAAAAAAAAAAAAATTTTATCTGCTTTTACTGTACTTGTGTTTCTACCTACTTCATTTTACTTTTGCATCATCTTAAAAATACTCAATTGTATTTATTACTGCTTGGTGTAACTCATTGTAAGCCTTTTGGTTTAAACACTTGGGCTTCGGACCAGTTGTTTTGCACTGAGAGGGTTTGTGGTCTGCACTGTTGTGGCAGAACAGGTAGCTTACATCCTTCTAGGTTGGGAACTGCTGATTGAGGGCTCAGTGTCTGTTATTTTAAAAGTGTATTAATTCTGGTTTAAGCACTTGGGCTTTCAGGCCAGTTATTTTACATTAAGAGGGTTCGTGGTCTGCACTCTTGTGGGAGGAGAGGCTGGACTCTACCCTTCTGAGCTGGGAATTTCTGGTTAAAGGCTTATAGTGCATGCATATCTGAACTGCTTCTTACCGAAGTTGATGCGCCTTGTTTGCTGTGGCATAGACTGGATTCGGGCCTGCTGGATCTAGCTTTGTTTGTGTAACTTGAGCACTAATCCAGACATTCTCTAAAGTATTCAATTGTATTTATTACTGCTTGGTTGTAACTTGATTAAAGTGTAGCTATCATTCTAAGTCTTTTGGATTAAGCACTTGGGCTTCAGACCAGTTGTTTTACATTAGGAAGGTTTGTGGCAAGCACTGTGGTGGCAGGACAGGTAGCTTTCATCCTTCTAAGTTGGGAACTGCTGATTGAGAGCCCAGTGTCCAAGGGTATTAGTTCTGGTTTAGGCACTTGGGCTTCAGGCCAGTTATTTTACATTAAGAAGGTTCGTGGTCTGCACTCTTGTGGGAGAAGAGGCTGGACTCTGCCCTTCTGAGCTGGGAATTTCTGGTTAAAGGTTTATAGTGCCTGAATATTTGAACTGTATCTTACTGAAATTGGTACACTTTGTTTGCTCTAGCATAGACTAGATCCAGGCCTGCTGAATCTAGCTTTGTTTATATGCTTGTTTGTTTGCTTGTTATTTCCCTGGAAGCTAATTCCACCTAATACGCGGCTTCTCAGCGCTTCAGTGGATCACTAGTGATATCTGCATTGCTTACTGTACTAGTTCCTTGTTTCACTTGAAAGAAAGTTACTGTTTGTCGTTTTTGCATTTAGTTACTTGTAACACAATGCACTCAAGTTACCTGGCACTTGCTCACTAAAGCAATTATATAAGTCAGCACTAAAAATTAAAAGCACTACACCCTCACTCCCCACTGGCCCTTGTTTTCAATTATTAAGGAATTCCCAATATTATTCTAGCATGTCCAAAGGTCAGTTGTCAATCTCCTCTCCGGTCCAGCTGGTGAATCTGGGAATCTTGAGGCAATGTTATAACTGCCTCATGTACACAGACAACCCTCTCCTCCTCCCACATAACACAAATACTTGCGAGAGATGCAGCTATTTAGCCAAACTGGAGGCTGAGCTCTCTCAACTCAGGACTGGCAAGACCAGACAGGAGGAGAAGGCAACTACACACACCACAAAACCAGCCTCACATAATGCTACCACACCACTGAATCAAACACATAAACACACAAAGACATACTCGGAGGCTCTGAGTAAAATTTACCTAAACAGCAGAGGCCTCCAAAGCAGACACCCAAACAACTGCTACCTCAAGACACCCCACAAGCAACACATAAACCACAAAAGCAGTGTGCAAAGCAGTCACAGCCCTTAAGGCCAAATACAACACCAAACATACTTGTCATAGGTGACTCCATAGTCAGACACACTGACGTCCCACTCACCAGGCTGAACAAGGAGAGGGTCACAGTAAGCTGCCTATCGGGTGCTAGAATCTGCCACATAACACAAGCACTCTGGTCACTCCACGGCAAGTACAAATATGACACAGTCATTGTCCATGCTGGTGTGAACGACCTGAGATGTACCTCCCTGGACTACATGAAAAGAGACATAGAGGAGCTCTCTGATTATGTAGCCCAGGCAGGTATGACCCTGACCCTGAGCAGTATCCTTCCTTCACCAAGAATGATGCCACAATATAGAGACAAGATGATCAGCTTTAACAATTGGCTTAATGTCTGGTGTCATTCAAAGGGGATCCAGTGTCTGTTTGCCTGGGATGACATGCTTGACAAGCCACGCTGCTTCGCAAGGGACGGCTTGCACCTGTCATCCTTGGGATTCCGGATATTGGCTAAGGCTCTTGCCACCCCATAGTGCCTTTTTAGGCAAGGCTCAAATTCTAAACCTACCACCCTAGAAAACAAAAATGGGAAGAAACTGAGGGTAATGCTGCTCAATGCCAGAAGTCTAAATCTCAAAATGCACGCACTCGAGGCCCTTCTCAGTATGGAGAACATCGATGTCTGTGCTGTAACTGAAACCTGGTTCAAGGCTCCTGAGAGCACCCCGGCACTATTAGGTTTTACCTCATATCATGCGTTCTGGCCCCAAAACCCAGACCACACCACAAAAGGAGGGGGTGTATCCATATTCATAAAGGATACCCACACCTCCAGGTTGGTGGCAACGCACGAAGCTTTGGAAACCATTCAGGTACAACTAACCATAGGCAAAACTGCTCTACAAATTGTAGCATGCTACAGGCCACCCTCTCAAACTCAGGAACCCCACACAGCCTTCCTGAAGACACTGGAGAGTATAAATGTATCTCCAAACACCATCATATTGGGTGACTTCAACTAACCTAATATAGACTGGGAACATTACTCAAGCCCTAACTTTCTAGCCCAACAGTTCCTGGAGTTCATAAATTCAAATGCCATGGAACAGCTAGTCACTGTTCCCATGAGAGGAGAAAATATACTAGATCTCATTATCACAAACATGGGGACAAAATGCTCCACACCGGAAGTATATCCCTCATTGGTGAGATCTGATCATAAACTAATCTCACTGGAAATCCACATCCCGCCCCCACCCCAAACAAAAGACCACAGTGAAGAACTTCTCTAAAGCAAACTTCACACTACTCAAGACTGGTGTGGTATCCTTCAAGGCCCCTGAGCCAGTGGAAACCACAACCAAAGCTGGAAGCCCTTACAAATGCACTCTATGAACACCTCCAGGACTGCATGGATCAGGCAATCCCAAATAAAACCAAGACTCTTTCCACAAAGGGCAAGCGTCCAGTCTGGTGGACCCCAGCCATTAACAAACTTTACAATAAGAGGAGAAAGCTATTACATGATAGAACAAAATCCATAAAAGGGAAGTCACCCCTGATCATTATTAGTAAAAAAATACGAGCACTCATAAAATCAACTAAGGCCAATTTTGAGAGAAAAATTGCCATGGATTCAAAGGACAATCATAAGGCCTTTTTCAGCTATGTTAGGAACCTGGGTGGAAACTCCCAGATATGCTCAGAATTAGTCCAAAATTATACAAAAATCACTGAACCCACAGACATTGCCAACATACTGGCAGACAGGTTCAGTGCAAACTTCACCCCCCCCCCCCCAAAGGAGAGATAACTATCCCAGCAGAGTGTAGCTTCCCAGACATGTCAAATGCGCAGGTGAAAGCTGCTCTCTCTAAAGCTAAAAACACAGCATCAATGGGACTGGATGGTGTCCCCGGCTGTGTGCTACACGAGCTAAATGAGGAATTAAACCCGCACATAAGGCAGCTGTTTAATCTCAGCCTTACCACAGGATACGTGCCCAAGGAGTGGCGTACGGCAACTGTGGTCCCACTCCACAAAGGCGGTGCCTCTACGGACCCTGGTAATTACCGCCCCATAAGCTTAACAAGTCTAGTCTGCAAAGATATGGAGAGGATCATAATGGAGCTCATAAACAAAGATATAGGGGACTTGCAGACATTGGACCCGACCCAGTTTGGCTTCGTCAAGGGCAGATCATGCCTTTTGAACTTGTTCGACTTCTTCGAAACAGTCACCAAGGCCATTGATGAGGGAAAGGCAGTCCATACAGCCTACCTTGACCTTGCAAAGGTTTTGACACAATACCCCACTCGGGTATTGTAGAAAAACTTACCAGCTTAAATGTAAACCCATATGTCACAAGATGGGTTGCAAACTGGCTTAAGGACAGAACCCACAGGGTTAGAGTTGCTGGCGCTATGTCAGACTCCAAGCCGGTCACAAGTGGTGTCCCACAGGGCTCGGTCCTTGGCCCCTATTGTTCGGCATCTACTTCTCAGAAGTACAGGCCAACATGGGAGGACTTTGGCTGACAAAGTTTGCAGACGACTGCAAACTGGGCCATAGTGGAAAGTGCATCGGACATGGATATCCTTCAGAAGGGACTCACGGAAACAGATAGCTGGTGCCAGAGCCATGGCCTGAAGTTAAACGCCAAAAATGTATAGTCATACCCTTCGGGAAAAACAAGGTAACCCCAAGCTACCATATAGGTGGCAATCCACTAAGCACAGAAGAGGTTATCAGGGACCTGGGGACCCAGGTTGACAGTGGCCTTTCTTTTGACACTCACATTGCTAAAGTGGTTAGAAAGACCTTCTACATTGCCCACCTGATCATGAAGGGATTCACATCCAGATCTAGTGAGGTCATTGTTCCCCTGTACTCTTCACTTATCAGACCAATGATCGAGTACAATGCCCCATTCGGGATGTATCTCACCCGACATCTGCAGCAATTGGAGAGACCCCAAAAGTTCCTCACCAAAAGGATAAAGGGACTCCAAAATCTGTCATATGCTGCCAGATTGAAGAAACTCCAGCTCTATTCAGTTGCATACTGTCTGCTCAGAGGTGACATGTGCCTGACATACAAGGCCATGTCCAACCCGGAATTAATGGACATGCTTCACCTCAAAAAATCCAAATCCACCAAAACCACTAGAGCAAGCGACTTAAACCTTAGCACGGATATAAATAGGACGTACTGGAGGGATAGATTTATCACTCAGAGACTCCCTATGCTGTGGAATAAAATCCCGATCCATGTGAGGCAGAGCACCTCGCTGGCTCTGTTCAAGAGAAATCTTGACCTGTGGATGGGAGATCGTAGGTTTATCCCGGGATTTATCTCTGTGTCACTGCTGGACAGAGGCACAACAAACTAATGGGCACAGTATTTTTTCATATAAGGGGTGGCGTAAGCCACAAAAATTTGGGCTAGGCTTATAAATGCCTTAGGGCAGATAGCCTAGTATAAACCTATGAACCTATGAACATTCACATACCGTACCAACGGAAGCAGAAATCCAAAATATCTGTGTTTAGATATTTTGAATTTCGTGCTTCTGACAGTTTCGGAAATGTGAGTCTGTGGCTTTGTAAGTTCGAAATACTGAAATTTGAGATTTCAGTATTTTGAATTTACAAAGTGGACCCATATATATATATATATATATATATATATATATATATATATATATATGTGTGTGTGTGTGTGTGTGTGTGTGTGTGTATGTGTGTGTGTGTGTGTGTGTGTGTGTGTGTGTGTGTGTGTGTGTGTGTGTGTGTGTGTGTGTGTGTGTGTGTGCGCACATATAAACTGTTAATACTAAGGTGCTGATTTTTGCATTAAAATGCAGTACAAATTACTTGTAAATCTCAAACGTGTAAGTAGCCACTGTAACAAAAGCACTTCGAGACAATAATATGATATCACTAAGTACTTGTGAATTAATTCTCAAATCTAGAATCAAAATGAAACAAACAGTAGGCTGATCTGACAGGATTACTCCTGTCAGATTCTTAAACTACCAAAGACACTTATCACCAAGGCAACAACAGGTTACTGAGTCTTTCATTTACAATAATACAGACTTAGATAATACCTTAA
The DNA here is from genome assembly GCF_019279795.1 of Protopterus annectens. NCBI lineage: Eukaryota > Metazoa > Chordata > Ceratodontiformes > Protopteridae > Protopterus > Protopterus annectens. The sequence continues at coordinate 625,220,025 of NC_056728.1, read as the reverse complement.
TAACAGTTAACACAACATATATGTACACATAACTAGCTGATTACCTGACTACAAAAGTCTTTGAAACATAGTACTAATTCAATTAATTAAAAATTAAACAAGTAAAAGCAGTGAACAATGTATTCCTTGCTTAAGATAATGCCACCACTAATGATCTTTAAGCCATGAATTATGGTATGTGGTCCTCTGAGAAGATTTCAATTTCTTAGTTTCAATCTGTTTGTTCTTTACCTCTTCTGTAAGTTGCAGAATATCTTTGAATAGAGGAGATACACTTTTCTTGTTTTTGGTAATGATTTTCCATACAATGGCTACAATAGTCCAGAGTACATAATACTGATCACTAAAACTGAGAGTATAGGAGCATTGAACAGAACTAAATACGTTGTAAGGCAAAATTTATCTGAAGAAAGAGCTTGCAAAAATACAGAATTTCTACCCAGAATTCTTTCACCTTAACACTGTCAAATACTATTTGTTTCCAATTACTCTTCCATTTAACATAATAGATTTAAGATCATTGCATATAGAACTTTAGATTAGTCTTTGGCATCATTGTACATAGTATTATTTATTATTTTTCTTTAAAATAGTTGCTGTTATCAACACTTATCTGTTGTACATGGTAAACCTAATTTGAAAATGCTAAATGAGTTCTATTATTATTGCAATTGTTTGGAGCAATCAATATAAAAACTTGAAAAGGCAATGCTACCGCTTACTAACACTACATAGAATTACAAATCTTGCATCAATGAATAAATCAAAAAATGCATGTGTGATGTCTGGCAGCCACCAATGAAATGCCATCCCTTACTATCCTGAGTCATTAACTAAGAGGTTCAATCCTCACTACTGGCTCCAATATGAGACTGTCACTTAAACAGAAGTAATATTTCACAAATTTCCTCTAAGAGCACAACAGGAACATGCTCTATTTTCCTGGGACTGGAATATATACCTCTGTCCCCCCAAATGTATTTTCTTATTACACACTTCAGAGTAATGTGTTCCAGTTTAAAAACTCTGATACACTCACACTCGAAGTAAATTTAAATCTCACACATCCAAACACTTCTGGAAAAGCCTGACACATAATTCCAGCTATGTCTCTTCCCCAAAGCAGTATGGTAATGCTTCCACAAGAGTGTCTTCATGCCCTTATAAAGGGGTGTCCAATTTTGAAAATTAAATATTAAAATAAATGATAGCTATGACCATAAGTGACCAGGCTTTCAAGGTGACCTGGGGAGTTTCAAACAGGTAGAAGCATTCTCTAATCTCTAAAGAAAAAAACACTGATTTCCAGCCACAGTGTAAAGTAATGAAAAACATTTAATAATAAGTAAAATGATTACAAGAATGTAAATCAATAGCTTTCAATAAACATCAGAACTCAATCACCAGAAATATAAAATTAAACTGCAGGATAGGAGTCCATTATTACAGAAAAAATCTATCTTAATAACTAAGCTCTTCTAATTTAACTAAAGAATACTGTCCCTGATATAATCTAACACATAGCAGCAAAGCCAAGGCAGGCTTAAAGTTTTTGGTGAGTTCTCTTTCATGGGTGTCCACTGACTACACAGCACTGTAACTAACTGTTCTTTGTGAACTGCTGCACTTGACAAACTGTAGCATCAACTGTCTTCAACAGTCTCAATTGTCTTATTTTAAAAATAACAGTCAGCTGTTTGAAAAAGTTTTTTTTCTGTCAGTCAGTTGTTTAATCACTTAGCAGCCAGGAACATTCTAATGACGTCACTCACTGTTCAGCTGATTCTCCACAGTCTGTACTTTAGAATGTCCCTCTCAAACATGAGCAATTAGAAATGTATCAAAACACTGACACATTCTTTAAACATTCTGTATATACAGGGAAATACTCAACATTTAAAAATGTATTTACATTTTCAGAATTAGGCATGCTGGCATACAATACAAGTTAATCTGAGAATATGCACAAATCTCCTGTCAGACATGCTAATACAGACGACAGTGTTTTCATTTTCTTCACATTTCTCCCCCCTTATGGCTCAAGCATGATTTTCAAGTGACCCTTGAAAAATGACACTTGAGAAAAATGGGTCTGTCTAGAATTATCAACCCACTACTCTCCTGGGTAATCCATTTGCATTGGTATTATTAACCCCACTGCAGCATTTTTCTCCTTCTGGGGAAACTTGGCTGATCACAGCCCTTACCCTATAATTTGAAGCCTCTACCTGTACAAAAAATTCTTTATTGTAATCTGAGCTGGCTAGCACAGGGGTTCGTCCCAAAAATCTCTTTTAGTTTTTGGAATGCCTGTTCACAGTCTGTGGTCCATGCTACTTTGTCCTGTTTGTTCTTCCTAGTTAGGTCCATAAGGGGTGCAGCTATAGTACTGTATTTGGGCACACATTTCCTATACTACCCTGCTGTCCCTAGAAATATTCTCAATTGTTTCTTAGTCACATGAACTGGCCATGCTTGGACAGCTTCCACCTTAACAGATTCTGGCCTAATTTTACCCCTTCCCACTCTGTGTCCTAAGTAAGTAACCTCTGCTGTACCCACATGACACTTACTGAGTTTATTGGTTAATCCTGCCTAACTTAATCTATCCAAGACCTCCCTCACATGTTGGTCTGCTAATGCCCATAGCATAGTCTTCAATGTAGAGTTTAACCTCTCCAAAAGACCATTAGTCTGGGGATGGTAGGGGGTGGTATTTAGATGCTTCATCCCACAACACTTCCACAGACAAATCAGTAGGCTGGCATGAAGTTGGCACCTCAGTCAGTCAGTATTTCCCATTGAAAACCTACTCTGCTGAAGATTTTTAGTAAAACATTTGCCACCTTCTCTGCCTCAATAGATAGAGTCACTGCCTCAGGACATCTGGTAGCATAATCTACTAACACCAAGATGTATTTCTTTCCTGTAGAACTTGGAGTACTCAGTGGTCCCAAAATATCCAGGGCCACTCTCTGAAATGGCTATTTGATAACAGGCAAAGGCATTAACACAGCTTTATCTTTGTCCCCTGCTTTACCAACTTTTTGGTACTTTTCACAATATCCTACCACATCTCTTGCAATTCCAGGCCAATAGATATTTTGCATAATACGTCTCTTAGTACGTCTTATGCCCATATGACCTGAGAAAGGAATGTCATGTGCTATGGCTAAAAGTGGCAGATGGTAAGCCCTAGGCACTACCACTGCCATATAACTTTACCTTCTATCCCACTCCAGGAGTCCACTCTCTGTATAACAAAGCTTTGTTCCAGTATACAGACTCCTGTCTTTCTTGTGCTTCAGGTGCCTCCTTAGCCATCTCCCTCAAGCTTTGTAATGTAGAATCCGTAAAGTCAGCATGTCTCAACTCTACCCCCAGCTTCCGTTCCACAGGAAGTCTAGTCACTTCCAGCAGCTGTACCTCATTGTCAATGTGCGTATCATCATTCAACTCTATCCTTGCAGTTACCATGTCCAAGGGGACATCAATATCTCCCAGCAGCTGTGGCTCACTTTCAGACTTACTGCTACAGGATAGCTCCTTCTCTGAAACAACTACCACACTAGCCCCAGCTTCAGATATGAGATCTGTCTGGTTCTCTCCCAGACTACCGGACCTACATGCCTGGCTCCTAGCCTGACTTTGTGTTACTGCATATATGCAAGGCATTGCATCATCACAGTCATTCTCTGTCAGGACATCTGCAGGAATATTGTCAAACACAAGCTCCCCTTCCATAGGAAACCTAGTAACTTCTGACAGCTGCACCTTACTGTCACTCTGGGTATCACCACTCACTTATGTCCTCACAGTCACCATGTCTAAGGGAACATCAGTACACACCAGCTACCAGATAGCATCTTCTCTGAAACAGCCACCACACTAGTCCCAGCTTCAGGTATGAGATCTGTATGGTTCTCTCCCAGGCTTCTGGGCCTACATGCCTGTCTCCCAGCCTGACTATGTGTCACTGCATGCACACAAGACACTGCATCATCACAGTCATTCCCTGCAGAAATATTCTGAAACAGGAAGCTTAGAAACTTCCGAAAGCTGTGCCTCACTGTCACTCTAGGTACCACCACTCACCTCTGTCCTTACAGTCACCATGTCTAAGGACACATAAGTACCCACCAGCAGCTGTGGCTCACATTCAGACTTACTGCTACCAGATAGGAACTTATCCGAAACAGCAACCACGCCAGTCCCAACTTCAGGTATGAGATCTTTCTGGGTTTCTCCCAGACTACTGGACCTATGCGCCCTTCTCCAAGCCTGACTGTGTGTCATTGCATGTGCACTAGGTACTGCATCATCAAAGTCATTCTCTATCAGGGCATCTACAGGAATATAATCAGATACACCTACTTGCTTGCTTTCTTTACCACCCTCCCAGTCAAGATGAACCCTAGCCAAAGGTATTTGGAATGGGTTCCCTCCCAATGCTCTGACTGGAGTGACTGCCCAAGCAAGTACTGCTCTTCTCTAACCACTGCAGGCCTCACAATGGTTATATCAGTAGCTGTGCCCCCCTTAGCAGTTACCTGTTCACCATCTACTAAGATAGGATATATATTTTGGTAATAATTTGGCAACCCAGTTGTTTCAGAATAACTTACCACTGGCAGTTTGTCATCAACACTTGCTGGCGTTCTCATCTTTTGTTTCTCAGCTTGCCTTGATGGACATTTGACTGCTATGTATCCCCTCTGGTTACACTTGATACATCTAATCCCTAACCGTGCACTTGGATTAGTAGTTTTCCCCATTACTGGTGTACTCTGTTGGAGTGGTTTAGACTGCCCCCCATCAGTTCCATTACATCCACATACAGCACAACGTATCCCTTTCCTATGCAGATGTGCTCTGCTTGCCAGGTAGATATCCCCTTTTCTCCCCAGTTCCTCTGCAGAGTTACACCCTCGGTCTGCTGACCAGACTCTCATGTCATCAGACAAAGTACTGAGGGCTTGTTCCCTCACCAAAAGGTCTGCTAGTCTCTCAAAAGTGGTGACCTGACATCCACTCACCCATCTGTGAAAGCTAGTATTTAAGTCAGCAATATATTCATGTAACTTTTATCTGCCTTCCGTGCATATTCACAAAACTTTTTTCTATATGCCTCAGGTGGAAGTTTAAAAGAGTCAAGCAAGCAACATTTCACTTTGTCATAATTCAAACAATTTACATCATTTAACTTTGCTACAGCTTGAACAGCTTTACCATGGAGTAAGGGAATCAGGAGCTGATCCCAGAGCTCATGGTCAACATCATATTGTCTACATAGCCTCTCAAAGATATGAATAAAACTATCAAAGTCATCCCCATCCTTGTACTGAGGAAAACATTTACTGAACTGTATGGCTTCTGGGGTCTGGTTATTCCCTTCCCTATTACCTCCATGATCCTCTTGAAGGGTAAGGAGCTCCACTTCATGATGGTGCTGTCTCTCATTCTCCTCATGCTAACTCTCATTTTCCTCAGCTTCTAAATGTCTGTTTTCCAGTTCATGTTGATGCTGTTTCTCCTCAGCCTCCAGTTCATATCGATGCTGTTTCTCCTCAGCCCCCAGACATTGCATTCGCTCCTCAGACTCCAAATGATGGGTTTCCAGGCACTGTTTGTTTGCTGATTCCAGTTCAAGATGTTTGGTCTCCAGGTGTAGCCTCTTCAACTCCAGATGGAGTCTCAGGTCCTCCGATGAAAATATCAACTGTCCCATCTTGGCAGGCTGCATAACACCAACACCAAACTGGATATCCTCCGAATGGTTGGTCTGTGCTGTGGCTGCAACCAGGTCTGAAATCATTGCTTCCTAGGTCAGGTTAGCATGCACCAGTCCTTTGGCTTCACACTCCTTAGCCAAGTGAATCTTTGTCAGCTTGCTAATATTTTCTGCTGACATCCTTGCATGCTATCCCTGACTATCTAACTAAACAAATAAATAAAACTGTGGTGGATTGAAATTCTGAATGTTTACCTTGTGGCTGTCAAGATTGCACATCTTAATGACAACTACCCACAGGCTACTGAAATCCATTTAAAAATCCCACAATGCTGGCACCAATAATGTGATGTCTGGCTTTATCCCACCAGACTGCGACCAATTAAATGATATCCCTTACTACCATGAGTCAGTAACTAAGAGCGTCAATCCCCACTACTGACTCCAATATGAGACTGTCACTTCAACAGAAGTAATATTTCACAATTTTCCCCTAAGAGCACAACAGCAACATGCTCTATTTTCCTGGGACTGGACTATATACTGCTGTCAACCTCAAATGTATTTTCTTATTACACACGTCAGAGCAATGTGTCCCAGTTTAAGACCTGTGATACACTCACACTCAAAGTAAATTTAAATCTCACATATCCAAACACTTCTGGGAAAGCCCAACACAGATTTCCAGCTGTGTCCATTCCACAAAATAATACAGTAACTCTGCCACCAATCAGAGTGTCTTCATTCAAGGGGTGTCCAATTTTGAAAATTAAATATCAAAATAAATGATAGCTATGACCATAAGCAACCAAGCCTTCAAGGTGACCTGGGGAGTTTCAAACAGGTAGAAGCACTCTCTAATCTCTAAAGAAAGACATTGATTTCAAGCCACAGTGTAAAGTAACGAAAAACATTTAATAATAAGTAAAATGATTACAAGAATATAAATCAATAGCTTTCGTTAAACACCAGAACTCAGTCACTGGAAATGTAAAATTAAACTGCAGGATAGGAGTCCATTATTCTAGAAAAACTCTATCTTAATAACTAAACTTTCCTAATCTATTTTAAGAATACTGTCCCTGATCTAATCTAACACATAACAGCAAGGGCAAGACCAAGGCAGGCTTACAGTTTTTGGTGCGTTCTCTCTCTTTCATGGGTGTCCAATGACTGCACAGCACAGTAACTGACTATGATTGTATTTCCCAAGCTACTGCATTTGACAGACTGCAGTCTCAACTGTCTTATTTTAAAAATAACAATCAGCTGTTTGAAAACATCCTTTTTATGTCAATAAGCTGTTTAAATAATCACTTAGCAACCAGGAACATTCTAATGACATTCAGCTGTTTGTCCACAGTTTGTGCTTTAGAATGTCCCTCTCAAACATGCATAATTAGAAATGTATTAAAACATTTACAATTAGGCATGCTGGCATGCAATATAAATTAATCTGAGAATATGCACAAATCTGCTAGACATGCTTACACAGATGACAGTGTTTTCATTTTCTTCACATTATGTACAATTAAGTCCTAATAAAACATGTTAAAGACTGTTGGCTTTCTATAAAAATGCAATTTAATATACTATTTCCAAATGTAGTTGACGGTGGCAAGGTGACATCATCAAAACTCTTAGGATATGTGAACCATGGCTTGATTCTGAGCTCCATTCCCTGAGACAGAAATGCAGGAGGTTGAATGCTGTTGGAGGCATGCAGGACACTGGAGTGACAAGGTTGAATTGGTCAATCATTTTACTCATTGCCAGTCAAACATTTCCAAGGCAGTTTTTCTCTACTGACTATCCATGCTCTTTCAGACTGTATACAGACTGCATAGCCCAGCATGTTTTAATGCTTGTAAAGCTTTTAGCCCTGAACAATGTGAGGTGGATAAAATGAAAATATATATGAATAAATATATATAAATAGCTGAAAAGATTCTTACTATTAGGTTAGTACTGCTTCCACCTGACACCATAGCCATTGCACTGCCTGAGGTTGAGAAACGTTCCTTCTTTTTTGACTGAGTATTGAGGTCCTGTATGAAGAGCCCACATGATCGATTTTGAGTATGTTTTTTATAATTTGTGGACTGGACCCATGCCCCTCCAGGTTGGTTTTTGATTGCCTGGAAATTTTTAATCCTGTTATTGACAAGATTATAAAATGTTTCTTGAAGGTTTTTTTTTTCATTTCTTTTAAAGGGGTTTTACTTTATTGTTGCCCTCAGAAAAGCATCATAAAAATAATCTCTCAAATTCTGTATTTTGAGACAAAAGTTTTGCAGGAGGTCATCTGTACTCAACTTGTATCTTATATTATAGTACATGGCTCATGGATGCTGTCCAGGATGGGTTCCAGACTCATCATAGTACCGAGACTGGTCTCATTAACATTGTTAGTTATCTCCTCATGGCTGCAGATCAACACTTTTACTCCCACTGGTCCTGCTTGATCTATTAATAGCATTTGACACTGTAATCCATGATATTCAAACCAAACATTTAAATTCTTATTTCATTTTCAACACTACTGACCTTTACTGGTTTGTTCCCCATGGTTCTAATTATACCCCTAGGGTGGTTTCTGGTATTAACGCTTCTTTTATCTGCCATCTATTGTATGGGCTTCCACATAACTTGATAGTGGGCTCATTATTATTTATACTGCTCATGCTGTTCCTTAGAAATTTGATCCAGGGGAGTGATTTGTTGTGTCATTATTATGCTGTCAGTGACATGCAGTTTTATCTCCCCTTTGTTCATAAACACATGACAAATGTTGATGTTTAGCAGATAACCTACAGGCTGTTGATCACCGGCTCACCTTTAAGTATTTGAAACTGAACACATCTAGAACAGAGGCCTTTGTTGTGTATGCTATTTTGTGCTATTCCTCTGTTTTGCTATTTCCATGATTAGCAATGTATGATGGCATTAAGTTGGAGTTTGTGTCTAATCTGTGATGACCAGATAACATACAGGGACAGGTATCTGCTGTAGTTAAGTCATCATGCTTCCAGATGAGGAACATTGCCATAATTAGGCATTTCATACCTTCTGAAGATCTCATTCTGTTTTGTTAATGCTTTGAACTCCCCTCGCCACACTTACTGAAATGGACTTTTTGTGACTAAGATTAGTTGAATACTGCTAGTGGAATGCTCTGTAACATGGTTATTTACTAGTAGTTTTCATTACCAGCATGTTACTTTCATGTTGTGGAGACTACATCATTTCCAAAATCTTAATGTTGATCTTTATTTCTACACACTTTGGGATCGTCTTAGCCGGATGAGCTGACTGTCACATAGTGCCCATTTTGTCTTTGTGCTCTGACAGCTTTAGGTTAATAAGAATTGCTACAACATGGCTTGAAACATTTGGTGTTTATTTTATTTATTAAGGTATTTTTCATTTATCTTGTCTTTATTGAAGATACAAGAAAACTTTTATTTTTGTCAGTGATTTTCTGCCATAATTGTTTCTGTAATTTACTTTATTCAGATCTACTTTCTGTTTTAATATCATTTCCAAAGTGCTAGGTTTATAGTTACTACAATACAACTGAAGTTGAAAGAAACAGAAGTACGGAAATTTGACATCATTTTTAGTGTGGTTTAATTTTAACTGGCTTGGTCATTGCTAAATAGTGTGTGCTCTCAATTGATTCCTCATCGTTTCAGTTACTGCTCAGTATTATATACAGAACAGCAACGCAGAATATTTTAGTCATGGTACCCATTTTATCCAGTAGAAAGTCGCTGTGTAAACTGATCTGATAGTCATCTTCCTTTCTATAATCTCTGTACTACTGCTACCTCTGAGCTCATGTGTCATCTAAAGGACCATCCCCGGAATGAGGCCTACTGAGTCTTCTACTCTGGCATCTTAAACTGCTTCATTAAATTAAGTGGCACACACTGTATTTAGTAATACAAGTTTTTAAAAATATTTTACAGCTGAATGATAGAAGTCTGATTCAAGATAACCTTGTGCTTTAACAAAACTACCCTTTCCTAATATAACCATTTGTTTATGTAATAAACTTAGAGTCACTCTATTTAGCCAGTCAGTGAACGAAGACTTCCTCAAAATTCTTGTGGAATTCTGAGTGAATCACTGATACACAAATGCAGAAATGCCCAATGTAAAAAAGACAGCTGATTGAGAGGAATTCCTTACTTCTCTGGTAAGGAACTAACAAACTAAATTTGCTCTGTATTCATTTTGCTGCTGGCTAAACATCTTAGTGTATTTTTATTAAGGCACAGTGGTGCAAAACCTAAATATCAAGTAGATTCATGGCAAAGCACCCCAACTTTTTTACCTTCTTAAAGAACATAGTTTTTAATTCCAGAATTTATTCTATATGCATTAGCTAACGTATTAAGTTTAGAAGTGTTTTTTTTTCTAGAATGCTCTTTCAGTATGTTCTACTTTGGATGTTATTTTCAAAATGGGGGATAAAATACTACCCCCACCCCATCTCGCTCTTTTCAGTAAAGAAGGGTACTGTCAGCATCCTTGGGTCTTAACTGATGGAATGTATGATTTACAAACTTTCTAAATGTTGGCGTAATTAAAATATCTGGACACTTCAGGTAGAAAGGTGACAACTATTTTACTGTTTCAGAAATTCAGTAAACAACTTTTGAATGATGCTATCTAGAAATTTTTAACATATTTTAAATGGTTCCAGCTACTGTTAATCTTTATTTTTATAACTCTTTATATTCTAATTTTAAGAAAACTCACCTTTCAAATTCATCTTATTGAGTTCATCAAGATCTGAAAAAGAAAATAATTAAAGCAATTAAAAAATGGCACAAATACGTTTAAAATCCAAAATGCTACATAACTAGGCATACAGTCTATGAACAAATAGTCCCATATGTTGTGATGTTGTGCTGTACTTACTGTACCAGGCCTCAAACATTACAAAATATTAAATTGTGTTGCCATTGACAGGACTTAATGGACTGATTTTTGAGAATATGTTATTGCTTCTTCACTTGTGGACTAACCAAATGTTTTGTAGGCCCCAGAAAACGGTGCTGCTATAGGTTTTTGCAGCATATTATTTTATTTCTTGGTTTCTTTTCCTTTCAGAATTATTAGTAGGGGCAGTTGTGGAGCTGTCTTGGAGCTAAGCTACAGCAGATCCAAGGTCTTGTTAAAGGCAATCATCAGTGTATAAAACCTGTGCATTTAATGTACTGCATCAGTTGCTTTGGCTGACGCAATGCTTACTCTGACCATACAATACTTTTCTTGAAGTTAATTTTATAGAGTTCTGACATGGAATATCTATGCAATATACAAAATTGTGTCCGTGTACTGAGTAGTTCCCCCAAACCATATAATGCAACATTACTGGAATGAATCACTGCATCAAAAGCTGTAGTTGAAGTCCCAAGTATATGTGCTATTTCTGCAGAATAAAGCTCTAACATCTGGTTAACTACCCCAGTCTACTTAGCTGAATCCTAATATAGAAGGTAAGTGTTTTTGGATATGTTCTTTTCTTTATTCATGTGCATGTTATAAACTGTGTTCTTCAGCTTTTCAGAAAGGTCACTGGATACTAGAATGGTGTCCACACAAGTTACTGTTTGTATGTAAATTTGGTCCTAAAATGAACAGAGTTGTCTAAAGGTTGCCAAATTATCTATCCCGTGACCAGCCACTGATCTGAGTTTAAGATTATTATAGTGCTTATTTGCTGCAAAAGCAAGCATAAAATGCATAGAAATCCAATGACAATAAAGTTATTGTGAGCAGATGTTACTAACTTTTCAGTAGTCACAGAAAGGTAAGTAAGAAATGACACAAGATATGGCAAATCAAGACTACCTTGATGTAGAAATGGTTCATGAATTAGTTTCACTTGTTATGTTTATAGACAACTGGCCTCCAATAACTTCATTTTGATAGTTTCTGTTTATGTGAATACATATGTAAGCAATAACGTTTGACAGGTTGGGCATTATAGCAGTGGTAAACTAAAAAGAAGAAACGGAATACAGCGAAAGTAAGGGTAAAATTCCAAAATTTAATTCCAATGGTTGTGCACAAACGGATGAGCGCTTTCACTATAATAGCTTTTTCAGATCCTTCTACAAAAATCCCCACAAACCTGTTCTTCATATAAAGAACCCAATCAACCAATTAATAAAAGATCAAAACATTTTTTGAAGGGCTCATCTACACTTGATCATTCAAAAATAGAAACATACACAAAGCATATAAAAACATATATAAATAAATAAAAAGTGCTCATATAACATGCACTTAAATGCATCAAGTTAAAAACATTGAAGATGTGTATGAACAAGTACATCTTGATACGTATGGTCATTAGTGTACCTATACATGACTAAATGTGAGTCGACACTGAAACTAAACTACAGGTGTATGTGGATAACTGCTAAATGATCTCACATTCCTGCGTTGTTTCAACTTGGGTTTAATTGAAGCTCTATGACTCAACCCATGCTCCCTATCTGCTTTCAATGTAATAATCCAGTCAGTCTCCTTAGCCTCTGTAAAGTTCATAATGTTACCACCCCTCTTATTGGCAATAACAATCTCCAATACCCAAAACAGAAAAATATGATCCTCATGGTAGGTGATTACATGTCTCACTAAAGCATTATGTGGGGTGCCCTTCCTCATGTGGTAAATATGTTCTCTCATTCTGTCTCATAGCGGATGGTTAGTTTTACCAACATAGAAGCATGAGCATGCCTGGCAGATAGCTAAATACACCACATTAGATGTCATGCAATCTGCATCCACCCTGGTGGAAAAGGTGACATGTTGGTCTGGATGGAAAAATTCCTCACTACTATCTATATAGGAGCATAAATTACAATGACCACAGGGTTTGGTACACCCTATATTCATCACAGTCCTATCAAATCTAGTATAGCATAATGATCGCTTCAGATTACTCCTATTCCTGAACAAAAAACCCGGTGTCTCCCCCACAATGTGTTTCAAATCATCATCAACAAGGAGGATATCCCAGTGTTTGCCAATGATCTCCCTCAGCTCGGGCAGATCAGAAGTAAAACAAGTGGAGAACTTGACGGGTCTATGGACCATGTGATCTCCAGTAACTTCATACTGGCTTCTAGGTCCAAAGTATGGTAATCCCAGGGTAGTGCGAAGCGTATTTGCTTCCTCCAGATAAGAGGTGATCTCACCATCATTATATCCCCGACTCAATAATCTGCTTCTGAGGCTTTCTAACTATAAAGTAAAACCACTGTCAGTGGGATTTAATCTAGAGGCTCTAATGGCCTGCCCTTTCATGATATTCTTAAAGACAAATGGTGGATGCATACTCGACCTTAATAGTAAGGAGTTACAATGACATGCCTTACGATGGACTCCCGTATTAATCAAATTACCCGTTAGTATCTCAATATATAAATCAGAAAAAACGTTGATCCGTTCGGGCCAAACTTGTGAACACAAAACAGCTCCCCAAACAGGTCTGTCCACACAGCAACTGCTATCAGCAAAATAAATCCAACCGGATGATGTAAAAAGCGAATTTAATGTGACAAACAAATATCTGGTTTAGCGCTTTCACTCGCGACCACAGCGAGCTTCCTCAGAACAATTAAAATCAATGCTTTACATACATTTATAGTTGAAATTGGCACCAAAAAGCGCTGTTTTAAAAATTTCCAAGTTAAAGTGGTATAGCATCATTATACAATGTTAAAAAACTTCTAAAATTAAACACAACTGAATAGTCATTTATAATATAGTATATGTACTTAAATACTCCTTGATAAACTTGTATTTATCTAAATATGTATAAATGTTGAATATTAAAATGTGAATATGAATATAAAGACTATGTTAGCTTTTAAATGTTATATAATGTTGTAAAACTGTCAAAAATGCTTACATAATAAACTCAAAATATGTATATGAATTCACTCATTTAACATCAATTAATATTTAATGGACATATGTATCAAATAGGCTACTTACAATACCCACCAAATGAACTAAAAATATTTATTTAGTTCATTCGTTTAACATCAATAGGGGTTTTATGGACATATAGTCATTTATACCTGGTGGAAAAGTGGCATCTGTGTACACCTGCCAATATAATTCTCTATAGGCTAAGTAGTTACTGGTGTTGCCTCCTCTTGGATTGTTCTTTATAATCTCTATAATGGCAAATTTAAATGTATGCTCAGTCCCTTTTTCAATAATGTGTCTGGCTAGAGCATTTTTATTGTCTCTCCTTCTTATACAATATGTATGGGAGTAGATTCTTTGCTTAAAAAACCTCTCGGTCTTCCCGATGTAAAATGCAGGACAGACCGTACATGAAGCAATGTATACCAGCATCTTGGTTTTGCAGTTCCCTTTAGATGTAAATATTTTAGTCCTATTTGAGTTCATAAGCTTAATAGGACTATTTTCATTAATGTAGCTGCACTGGTTACATGCCCCACACTTGCTAGTATGTGTAATGAATTCAGTCAGTCCATGTTTAGGTAATTCTAGTAAATACTTTAAATTCCTTCCCATTTTGTTGACAAGTATTGGCTTACTGCCAACCTTCTCCGATATTTCCTGTTCACATGTTAAAATATGCCAATTATTGGTTATGATATCTTTAATTACATTACTGAAAGGACCAAATTCAATGATACAAGCCTTTTTGTATTTTTTAATGACTCCTGTTGTTGCCTCATTGCGTACTGGTTCTTGTCCTAAGTGGGAAGCATTTATTCCCAATAATGAAGTGTACCTACTATCTCTTAGGTCCAAAATGTAGCTTGATATGTCATTCATTAAATCTATAGCATATCCTCTTTCAGAGAATAAGGAAGTAATGAAACCTATCTCCTTAATCATATCAGTATGTTCAGACATCATTCGCATGGCTCTGATGCATTGACCTTTGTATATGTTACACTTCATCTTTCTTGGATGGTAACTATGAAAGTCTATATAAGAATTTGAAAAAGTATTTTTTCTATAAATGTTTGATTTCAAACATCCATTATGAACAGAAACCAGTGTGTCCAAATATGGAACCCCTTGATTATTGTGTACTTCAGTGAATTTTAAATATTCACTGCTAGAATTAATATATGCAATAAAATCAAAGTAAGAACTATCCTCACCATTCCACATAATATAGATGTCATCCAAGAATCTGGAGTAGTAACAAATAGACTTGAAGTGTGTACTACTGAAAATATGATTGTCCTCCCATTCCAGCATGACCAGGTTAGCAAATATGGGCACGCAGCCCCCATAGCTACTCCCCTGGTCTGCTTGAAAAATTCCCCCTCAAAATATATGAAATTATTTTCTAACACTATGGACATCAAGTCCGCTAATAGTGTTATAGTGTCCCAAGTCAAGTCAGTATGTCTTCTTAAGCAGTTAGTAAATGCTTCCAATCCTTCCTCAATTGGAATGCAGCTAAATAAATCAATGACATCTATACTACTAAATATAGTGTTTGTGTTATATTTAGAAATCGGGTAATTTTTCAAAAATTCCCAAGAATCTTTTACCATGGATCTACCATTTACCATGGATCTAAGGTCCACAAAGACTATATCAACCCCCCTTTCCGGCCGATAATCTCAGGCAGTAAGTCAAAGACTTTTCCCATTGGGGTGGTCATTGACAATATGTTGAAACCTATATATGATAATGTCAAACACATGGTAAAAGATTCTTGGGAATTTTTGAAAAATTACCCTATTTCTAAATATAACACAAACACTATATTTAGTAGTATAGATGTCATTGATTTATTTAGCTGCATTCCAATTGAGGAAGGATTGGAAGCATTTACTAACTGCTTAAGAAGACATACTGACTTGACTTGGGACACTATAACACTATTAGCGGACTTGATGTCCATAGTGTTAGAAAATAATTTCATATATTTTGAGGGGGAATTTTTCAAGCAGACCAGGGGAGTAGCTATGGGGGCTGCGTGTGCGCCCATATTTGCTAACCTGGTCATGCTGGAATGGGAGGACAATCATATTTTCAGTAGTACACACTTCAAGTCTATTTGTTACTACTCCAGATTCTTGGATGACATCTATATTATGTGGAATGGTGAGGATAGTTCTTACTTTGATTTTATTGCATATATTAATTCTAGCAGTGAATATTTAAAATTCACTGAAGTACACAATAATCAAGGGGTTCCATATTTGGACACACTGGTTTCTGTTCATAATGGATGTTTGAAATCAAACATTTATAGAAAAAATACTTTTTCAAATTCTTATATAGACTTTCATAGTTACCATCCAAGAAAGATGAAGTGTAACATATACAAAGGTCAATGCATCAGAGCCATGCGAATGACGTCTGAACATACTGATATGATTAAGGAGATAGGTTTCATTACTTCCTTATTCTCTGAAAGAGGATATGCTATAGATTTAATGAATGACATATCAAGCTACATTTTGGACCTAAGAGATAGTAGGTACACTTCATTATTGGGAATAAATGCTTCCCACTTAGGACAAGAACCAGTACGCAATGAGGCAACAACAGGAGTCATTAAAAAATACAAAAAGGCTTGTATTATTGAATTTGGTCCTTTCAGTAATGTAATTAAAGATATCATAACCAATAATTGGCATATTTTAACATGTGAACAGGAAATATCGGAGAAGGTTGGCAGTAAGCCAATATTTGTCAACAAAATGGGAAGGAACTTAAAGTATTTACTAGAATTACCTAAACATGGACTGACTGAATTCATTACACATACTAGCAAGTGTGGGGCATGTAACCAGTGCAGCTACATTAATGAAAATAGTCCTATTAAGCTTATGAACTCAAATAGGACTAAAATATTTACATCTAAAGGGAACTGCAAAACCAAGATGCTGGTATACATTGCTTCATGTACGGTCTGTCCTGCATTTTACATCGGGAAGACCGAGAGGTTTTTTAAGCAAAGAATCTACTCCCATACACATTGTATAAGAAGGAGAGACAATAAAAATGCTCTAGCCAGACACATTATTGAAAAAGGGACTGAGCATACATTTAAATTTGCCATTATAGAGATTATAAAGAACAATCCAAGAGGAGGCAACACCAGTAACTACTTAGCCTATAGAGAATTATATTGGCAGGTGTACACAGATGCCACTTTTCCACCAGGTATAAATGACTATATGTCCATAAAACCCCTATTGATGTTAAACGAATGAACTAAATAAATATTTTTAGTTCATTTGGTGGGTATTGTAAGTAGCCTATTTGATACATATGTCCATTAAATATTAATTGATGTTAAATGAGTGAATTCATATACATATTTTGAGTTTATTATGTAAGCATTTTTGACAGTTTTACAACATTATATAACATTTAAAAGCTAACATAGTCTTTATATTCATATTCACATTTTAATATTCAACATTTATACATATTTAGATAAATACAAGTTTATCAAGGAGTATTTAAGTACATATACTATAAAATAAATAACTATTCAGTTGTGTTTAATTTTAGAAGTTTTTTAACATTGTATAATGATGCTATACCACTTTAACTTGGAAATTTTTAAAACAGCGCTTTTTGGCGCCAATTTCAACTATAAATGTATGTAAAGCATTGATTTTAATTGTTCTGAGGAAGCTCGCTGTGGTCGCGAGTGAAAGCGCTAAACCAGATATTTGTTTGTCACATTAAATTCGCTTTTTACATCATCCGGTTGGATTTATTTTGCTGATAGCAGTTGCTGTGTGGACAGACCTGTTTGGGGAGCTGTTTTGTGTTCAATATATAAATCAAGGAAATCAATTCTATGTGTTGAGTGATTCATGGTAAAAGTAAGGAATGTAGTTAAACTATTTATAATTGATAACATTGATTCCAACTGTGTTGATGTACCATTCCAAAGGACAAAACGGTCATCAACAAACCTTCTGTAGAACACCACGTGTTCACAAAATAATTCATTCTTAAATAGAATATGCTCTTCCCAATGGGTAAGAAACATGTTGGCGTAGCTGTTGGCACAAGGTGTGCCCATAGCTATGCCATCCCGTTGTCTATAGATCTGGTCCTGGAACATGAAAAAGTTATTCTCTAAGACCAGTTCCAAAAAATGAACTATAAGATCTATCAGCACTGTCGTATAATTACTATGCGCTTTCAAATAGTGTGATACATAATCAAGCCCTGTATCATTGGGAATCACAGTAAGCAAAGATTGGACATCAAAGGTGACAAAAATACAGTCACATACCATCCCTTGCTGTCCAATACATTCATATAAATCAATCAGAAACTGCTTGGAATCCTTTAAAACTATAACATTATCATTCAACACACATCTTAGATGTTTTTCTACAAAGACTGATAGATGTTCAGTGGCCCAACCACGGCCAGACACTGTCGGTCTCATAGGTGGGTTTTCCGCATCTTTATGTACCTTAGGGAGCCCTTGTATAATTGGTATGATCGGTGCACAAATCATAAGGTATTCATATAACTCCTTATCTATCAAATTGCTCCTAAATATGTCATAAAGTGTGTTACTAATGTATTTAATAACAGAGTATACCTCATCAATAGAAGTAGGCTCATAAAACCTGTCCTGTAACATTGAAGTCATGGCCCCTGTATAAAAAGACATATCCAGGACCACAACTTTACCACCTTTGTCAGCCGGTCTAATAATGATGGTGGGATCATTCTGTAACTTTCTTAAACACTGACGTTCCTGGAAAGTCAGATTATCTCATCGTCTCTGTCTATTTGATCTCAAATCAGTATTATAATAACTGTACAATTCATCTTCAGTTAATTTAAAAAATGCTTCAACCAGAGGGTGATGAACAGGTACATAATCACTCAAGGTCTTAAAGACAAACTTCCTGGTTTGAGAAGATTCTCTTTGAGAATTATTATAGATAAATTTAAGCATTATATTCCTACAAAATAACTTCAAGTCTACAGTTGTATCAGTTAATCTACTCTGGCTTTTAGGAATGAAATTCAAGCCTCTATTCAAAAGACTAATATCATCATTGGTTAAATTGACATGGGACAAGTTATGAACTAGTGCTTGTTGTTCCACATTTTCTTTAAAGTCTGATGAGGTATGAAATCCTCTGACAGTTTCCTCTTCTGTCTGCCTCGACTCATGGAGCGTGGTCTGTGAGGACCCTTTTCCATGCGTATGGGCTGAGAAAAAGTTAGATCCAAACTTGTGTGCTTACTGGATCCAGTCAAAGAGGTTGCTTTCTTAGGTCTAACAACAACCTCTGATAGCTTCCTCTCATAAGCTAAAACGCAGTCCAATAAATTCTCGAATAGCGATGTAACCACATTGACCACAAAATTACTAAAGAGTTCCTGTTGTTTGTTTCTAATACTCTCCATTAACTTAGTTTCCTCAGGGAGAAAGAAGTCAATTAATAATTGGAGGTACTTATGAGAGGAAGCTATTACAACAAAAACGACACAAAGCCACCAGGGATCTTAATGATTTTAAACTGGGCAATGTATTCTTATGGCCCAGGTTAGGATAAGATCCCGACATGCTCCCTCCTTTGACTCATATGAATAAGGACCAACAATCTTTTATTAATTGGTTGATTGGGTTCTTTATATGAAGAACAGGTTTGTGGGGATTTTTGTAGAAGGATCTGAAAAAGCTGTTATAGTGAAAGCGCTCATCCGTTTGTGCACAACCATTGGAATTAAATTGTGGAATTTTACCCTTACTTTCGCTGTATTCCGTTTCTTCTTTTTAGTTTACCACTGCTATAATGCCCAACCTGTCAAACGTTATTGCTTACATATGTATTCACATAAACAGAAATTATCAAAATGAAGTTATTGGAGGCCAGTTGATCTTTTATTAATTGGTTGATTGGGTTCTTTATATGAAGGACAGGTTTGTGGGGATTTTTGTAGAAGGATCTGAAGAAGCTATTATAGTGAAAGCGCTCATCTGTTTGTGCACAACCATTGGAATTAAATTGTGGAATTTTACCCTTACTTTCGCTGTATTCCGTTTCTTCTTTTTAGTTTACTTGACTTGTCATTCACGGAATTACAGTGTCAACTTGTGGAGTGGCAGATTTTACCTTTTATCTATTATAGCACTGGTGTTGTGAAGGATCTCCCCATCCCTTGAAGGTTCTTTATTTCTCTATAATACCCATCCTGGAGGGCATCATTATACTTAGCAAATAGCATCTGGCTTTGTTTTTGATGCCTTTTTTAATCTGTGCTTTTATAATTTTAAAGGATATTTTTGTTTCTTGGTATTGTTTAAAAAAAGTAATCAATTTAATTGTTTATTTACAGTAAAATATTTCACATAACATACTTTTAAAAATGGCTAGGTAATTGTCAGTGAACATGAGGATTTGATTACAAAACTGCATAGGTGTGTGTGTGTGTGTGTGTGTGTGTGTGTGTGTGTGTGTGTGTGTGTGAGAGAGAGAGAGAGAGAGAGAGAGAGAGAATGTGTGCGTGCACGTGTTGTATTTGACACTGCAGCACTTCTCTGGCTGATAGGGTACTGTGGCATTCTGCTTTGCATTTCTGAGATGAAGTGCCATTTTAACAACATAGCACTTATTCTTTGGTATTAATCATATTTTTGAAATACCTGAACTGTACTTTGATGACTGGAACTATGACATGGAGGTGGCTTCAAGAAGAGCTGTGATATTACTCTATAGCAATGGAGAAAGAGAATACATGCACTACTTTAAAATAATTCAGAAAAGCAATATCTAACATTATAAGTTCATAGGTAAGTACTAGGATAGCTGCCCTTGTGAGCTATTTTAAGGCTAGCCAATTTCTCTTTCAAAGGTGAGAATCAAACCCTGTAACGTGTCTGTGAGGCAAACACTTTAACCATTATGCAAATCTCCAATCCCATACTTTTTAACTGTTCTGGTGCAATGACATTATGCGTTACATTTTATAGGAAGGAAAATTATTTTAACAATATAGCACTATTCTGTGTTAGTAAGCACTGTTCTACAATACCTGAACTGTACTTTGTGAACGAAACAGGGAGTGGGGTTTCTGAGTGTAGCTGCAACATTTTGTGATATACCTTCAGCAAATGCATTAACATACACTTAAAAAAGAGGCACATTTTTGTTAGTCATATAGGGCTGTGATCTAAAGCCAGATGCAGCAGTTTAAAATAAACTCTGTACATAGAAAAAAAAACCTGAAGCAATCTGTGACAAAGCTGCCCTATCAGTGAACAGATGAAGCTGAAAAAAATAAGGCCATATGTTATCAAACAGTTGATAGTTTTGCCAGCAGTTCTAATAGCTGTTAAACATTCACCTGAATGAGATATGCACAGAGATGGTGACTTTTAGAAAAGCTAAAAATAATTGTTGTTTAGCCATAAAATTGAGGGTAGGAGGAAGAAGTGAGCTTTAGAGAGGTGTAGTTGTGGTTTATAAGGAACTTTTGTTGCCCTTTCTATATTATCAGACTTTATGTCATATTACCAGCCTAAAGTTTCTCTGATTTGACCAGTAAGATTTAAGCATTTATGAAGGCCATTTGGTAAATGCAGTTAATGACTGACTTCTGATTATAAGGAGAAACTTATTTTATAATCTTGGAAGGCACTGTGTAATGTATGTATCCCACTTTTCTATGACTGATATTTATATTAATTATTACATTCCCAGACATGGTGTCTGTTTTCTCGTTGTGTGCTGCAGGCTGCCTGGACATTTTAATGCACATTTGCCCTCACTTCCTGTTGATCATCATCACCCTCCTGGTCAGTTGGCCTGTTTGCACCTCATCAATGAGGTGAAGTTTGACTAGAAAGGTCATTATCAGACAGCCATCAGAGGTGGTTTTAGCTTTCTCCTTCATAACCCCCCCCCCCATGTCTCTGGCAAAATGCGGTTGCAGGAAGTGTAATGAGTATCATTCCTATCAAGTAGCTTAAACACAGGAAACTGGCTTCTAAGTCCTCTGCCCAATAAAAAAAAGCTTTCTTATGTGTATCCCAACTCAGACAGACCAGGCCACCACTACTGCCACTAGATAGAATATCCCAGTCATCTTAATGTAAAAACAACAAAAAAATGATTCCCTGAGAGTGTAATGCTGCCACAAAACAGCTTAAAAAACTACCTGGATAAGGCAATTTCAAGTATTAGGGCCCTTTAAATGATTTAAAGTGAAAAATCAACAACAACAAAAAACAAAAATAAAGCAGTAATATTCTAAAACAGTTAACTGAAGTGCAAAACAAAAAAAAAAAAAATCTCTTATCTGCCAAGAATGGATCAGGATTAATTCAGGACCCTCTCAGAGTATGGTGAAAGTGCCAAGCAGATGTGAGCTCTGGAAAATGAGCAGGAGACAATCTGTATTAAAGGAGGTTTATTCAAGAGCAATACTGGTTTGCTGGGTGGCACTCAGTATTATGTATCTGTGGATAACAATGGGCGAGAAAAGTACTTACATAGGTTACACAACAGACAACAGCAATGAAAGTGGGGAGGGAGGGACTTTGGAAGTCAGATTACCATAAGGGGTGGAGGCCAGAGGCATAGCCTTTTAAAACCACAAAAAGGTGGGAGGGCTGGCAAAAAATTCAATCTGCAAGAAACAGGCTAGCTAGAGAGGGGCTCAGTCAAATAAAGCCAATATGGTGTTCTAGTCATTGACCTGTAGCTCAGTCATAGGACTAGAATGCCAGTCAAAGCCAATATCTAGTCCTATGACTGACTTACAGGTCAATGACTCCAGGTACATTAAAGTTTCAGAAACTTTAGCTTAATGTCTCAGTGGGGACTGGGGACTGCATTACAACTGTGAGCAGTTAAATGCTCAGCTTTTCAGTAGGGGTATCTCCAATAGGGTTCCTATGAAGTCTTGCCCCCCCCCTCTACTCTTCAGTTTTCAGATCTATTCTTGGCAGTATCATAGAGGTTACTAACTGTATCCTTAGCAGTCTTATTTGAAGAATTCAGGAGTGTATCTCAGGTATGTCATTTGGTGTGAGATGGTTTCCATTAGCAAACTCTAGGAATGATGATTTATTTATTACTGAATCTGATTTTACTCTAATTTTAATGATGATGGTGTCATGATCTTCATTAATCACAGAGGACAGATATAACCATGGGTGGAAAGCAGCAAGATCCTAGGTTTGTTAACGTGATGTGTAAGATATTCACATTCTTTGTTTGATTTCATAGTGTTTGCTCCAAATTGTTTTACCATTGTTAAGTAATATGTGAGCATATTTATTTGTCACTGAACAGTTTATCCAGTCAAAGTTAAAAATCTCTCATGCACATTACTTATTCATTATTTTCACACTCTTTTGAGTTTAGATGGGAAATTGTCATGCTCTGCTGGGACCTAGATGGTTTTCTGCAGATTCCTACTGTACTATATATTCAATATCATTGATATTCGTTACTGTGTGAGCTGTTTTCTTGGCTTCTGGCTTTTACGTGTTCTTTCAAAAAAACTGGGACATTGCCACATAACCCATTTGATCTGCACCAATGAATGGAGGTATAACCCTGAAATTTGTTTTATGCAATTCAGATCTACAAACCATATATTGGTAATGGTACTGATATTAATGTCCTGTAAGCATAAAAAAAATCATAAATCATCAGTTTTGTTGCTGACACTTCTGGCATTCAGCAAGGCCACATTATTCTCTCTCTCTCTCTTTTTTTATTATTTACTTTGGAATTTGAAGAAGTCAAAAATACTACAGGGATGCATTTCCTGTTTAAGGCTTGCACTCCCTGAGAAGATATGAAAACCTACTTGTGGAAAAACATCCTGGGTAGATGCATATCTCTCCCTCTCCAGGCTAAAAGGCACTGAATCAGCTGCTTATTGTAGCATGTTCTTAGCCATTGAAATAATTACATCATTTGCCATTATATTCAGGTGTCAAATAAGCAACTTATAAAGGAAAATTTTATTTAATAAAGATTAGATATTCTCAAATCTGTGCAAGAACAAACAGTGTTTTGTATACTTTCTAAAGATATGTTCTGAGTCAATGACTGTTATTTATTTATTTATTTGGTCGATGGGCTTTTTCCAGTTTTGTCAGGGCCACAATGACAAGGGAAATACTTATATGTTTATAATATTGCATTTATAATTATATATTAGGTTCATCGGACTGGGATTGACACACTGACAGAATCCATTGAAACCCAATTTATCGACCTTGAGGACTAAGGAGGCTAGGACTTGCCTCCCTGTGTGTTAAAGCCTATTCTCAAGGTTCACTGAGTCATGTTTCACTGGATTATGATTGACCTTATGTAGACAGATCACAATCCATTTAACAAATATAAATTGAACAGACCCCCCCCACCCTCCATATATCTATATCTATATCTATAGCTATAGCTATAGCTATAGCTATATCTATAGCTATAGCTATAGCTATAGCTATATATATTTTAGTACAGCTAGTCAAAACTAGAGTATCTGGAGAAAACTGACAGAGACACAGGGAGAATATGCAAACTCCACTCAGACCTTGAGCAGAAGTCAGGACTCTGCCTCAGAAGTTTGAGCAATGAGACAAACATCTTACTACTCAGGCAATGTGCTTAACTGACGAAGGGGAAATTCCATAAAGCTGAACTGCAATGAGCATTTTTGCTTATCAAACTTCAGCAATGAGCAAAAATGCTCCAGTCGGATTGCTCAAGATAAATTTTAGAAATCACTAACAATCTTGCATTAATTGAGCAAAGCTAGTGACGTGGATCATAAGGGACTAAACGTTTATGTAGTACTCAGGGGCTAAGTTGTGTAGTGCTCCAAAGGACTGAACAAAAATCTGGAATACTGCACTTTTCATGCGTTATTCTCTTTGTAATATACATGGGATCTTGTCTTAAAGTTACACAGGTGAGTTACTCTTCCACCTGCCAAACATAGTCACAAATATATGAGGCAGTGTAAATATTATCTAGCAATTTCCTTTTAATTTACATTCTAAAATGAGTAGCAGTATGAAACGGAAACTTATTTAAGCTGTCATGTTTATTTATTTCAGTGTGATAACTGTGGACTGACCAACAGACCCTTTCAGCCACAACCCAGACACCATGGTGCATGACACAAACAGAAAATTATACAAAGACTAAAGAATACACAAAGTTGTACATAGTACAGTATGAAAGTAGAGACAATTGGCAAAGACCTTTTTGTTACTATGGGAATTCAAGTATTGGCAAACATGATGATCCCAGTTAATATTGTTTTGAAAAAATGTTTACCTTTTTAAAAAGTATTCTGAAGATAAGTAAGGTCACTTCTGTGTGCTTAGAATATATAGCAGATATATAGCAGGGAACATATGATATCAGTTTACAATCCCAAATTTGCATTAAACACACTGAAGAATCTTTTACCAGTCATTAGCGGACCGGAGTTCCGCTGTGGCGACACCTTACCGGGAAAAAGCCGAAAAACAAACAACAACACTAAAGAATGAAAACATCAATCAGACCCTGAAAAGGGTGCACCTGTAAAATTCTACCCTATGATAACTGTATCATGTGTACAGCAGGTACCCCCTTCTTTCTAGTTTACCACTGGGCTGGACGTTTAAAAGGACTGAAGCACTTCCTGCATACTGTCACCCATTAAAGCATAAAATTATCCTCTACCGAATGGAAGACATGGTAATAATCTGTTTGTGACGTGATGAAGAAGACTGAGGAACTCCAGTGGCTTGTTTTAAAAGTATATCATTTCTTAAAACTCTTCTCCAATGAGATTTTTATATACATATCTATATATATATATATATATATATATATATATATATATATATATATATATATATATATCTATCTATATCTATATCTATATATATCTATATATATATATATATATATATATATATATATATGTATATACATACGCACACACACACACACACACACACACACACACACACACACACACACACACACACACACACACAAACACACACATGCACACACACTATCTATCTATCTATATATATATATATATATATATATATATATATATATATATATATATGGTTCTACTTCAAATTCCCAAACAGCCACTTCATTGAATGATAGAACATTGAGACGATTTTCCCAAAAAGTTAATTTTATGAACACCTGGATCACTGTAATGCAACTCCTGGAAACTAACCACTAGAATATCAACACTTTAAAATGAAACAGAAGGAAATCAAACCCACCCAAGTGGGAAGCTTCAGTCCCCCCACCCCACCCCAACTATATATACCAACTTTGAGATTGCTCTATAGTGGAGAAAATGGCAAAGTTCACCATAGTGGTCAAGTGGTTAGTTTCCCTGAGTTACATTACAGTGATCCGGGTGTCCGTAAAATTAACTTTTCTGCAATTAGGGAATTAGAAGTAGATCCATATATATAATACATTCAGATCTTTGAACGTTCGCAATATGGAATACAAAAAGATTGATGCTAAAACATCAAAACAGAGAATGTCAACCAAACACACACAAAAAATAAATTAAAAACCTCCTGCACAACATACAAAAATAAAACATGTTATGCAGGAGGGCAAACCCCTGCACCTCCTATGTGGGGGCAGCACCTGCCACACCTTCTGTTACTTATATATACCAACTCCAAGATTGCACTACAATGGGGAAAGGGCAAACTCCCTGTTTCTGCTGTACTACAATCTCAAAAAAATAAGTTACTGGCTTCTTTAAAACTGTCATTGCAGCCGGTTGATGTTCTCAGTTTCAACGTTTCAGCATTTATATTTTTTATTTGACATTCAAAGTGTTTGACCTTTTGAATATATCCTGTATATCTCTCTCTCACTTTCCCTCTCTCTCTCTCTATATATATATATATATATATATATATATATATTTGCATATTGTATATCTAGATATATATATATATATATATATATATATATATATATATATATATATATATATATATATATATATATATATATATATATATATATGGGTCCCCTTCAGAATGCCGAAATTCAAAACTTTGAAACCCATATGATCCCAGACCATATGTTCGAAGTTTTGAAATACTGACATTCTGAACGGGAAATCGCATACAGCACAGACCAGGAGATTTCCCCTTGTTCTCGCTGTAGTGCGATCTCGGAGTTGGTATATTTAAATAGAGGGGGTGGGGGGTGCAGGGGAGCAAAGCCCCCTGCTATACAAAGTTTAATGTGTTTTATTTTTTTATTTTTACGGGTCTAGTTCACATTTTCGAACATTCAAATGTTCGATCATATGGTCTTGGCAATATGAATTTCGAACATTTGAGCATTCGATTATGTGAAGTAGACCCATAAAGATATATATATATATATATATATATATATATATATATATATATATATATATATATATATATATATGAAGAGAGAGAGAGATTATATATAGATATATAGGTAGTTAAATGTAGATAAAAGGTCTACTAGATTTAAATTCAGAAAACTGATTCAACTTATATCAAGAAAGACACTACCTCCTGACATATGCAGATCTCTGAGAAAAGCATTGTGTTGAAAGTGAGCAATGACTACACTTTTACCTGCTGTTAGTTTGCCTGTACTTTCTCAGACATATATAACTAATACCAGAAAAATCTGTGTCGTATCCTCAGTACATTCTGCTGTTTTATTGGGTCTTTGGTCTTAAACACCTTGTACAACTATGCCTTAGTTGACATGCACAATGTGTAACATGAAAGTCACCTACTGCCTTTACATTCCTCAAGTGTTCCACTCATGTGGGGGGGCCTTGCCCATCCATATCCACTCATGTGGGGGGGCCTTGCCCCTCCATATCCACTCATGTGGTGGGCCTTGCCCATCCATATCTTATTTTAAGCACCACAGGAAACAAAACAAAACCTCAGTGGGATGTTGGCTCATCATTTTACTATGGTTTTAGGGATACTAACAATGTTGAATTACTAAATCACACAGCCAGAAGGTTGCAAAACAAGAATACTGAGGCCCACTTGTTTGAACAACCAGACTTGCCCCTTCCACCTTCTGGACCCATGTTGTCACTTGTTCCTGTGTCCATGTAGGTCAGGAGATTTCATGTTTGACATTGTTTGAACAAGTGGGGCATCAGCATTCTTGTCTTGCAACTTTCTGGTCATGTGATTTAGTGATTCAATATTGTTACAATTGTTAAAACCACACTAAACTGCCTGATCTATGTGCCAGCCACTTGATAGTTACCCAGTCCAACTGATGTCAGTTCTTTCCACAGGAAACTGACCTTCTTTATAAAAATGCGTCAAATACCAGTAAAAGATAGAGTTTAAGTGACTTTAAATGACTGTGAGCCATGTACTAAAATAGACACACACACACACACACACACACACACACACACACACACACACACACGCACACGCACGCACGCACACACACACACACACACACACACACACACACACACACACACACACACACACACACACACACACACAAAGCTAGGGACAAGTTAACATAATTTCTCCACTTATTAGCACGTGTTTGGAATATCTGATAAAACTGGAGACTCTTAGAAAACCCACATGACATCAGGACATCACAAACTGCACACAGATGCGTATTAAATTAAAATCTGTATAGCAGGTAGGTTAGCCACGTGGTAGCCAGTTTTGCAACCATGCATGCATGCATGTATGGACTGCCATTTCACTGAAGAGCATTATCAGAAATCAGTGGCCTCACAGTAATATATATTAAGTAGAGATTGAATGAATGGGGGTTAGTCTTTGTTCCCCCCCCCCCCAAAAAAGTGTTTCCTTGAGTTGTGTAAATGACTGTTTGACTTTTTATAGAAATGGAATTTTTATAATTATATAGATCAATAAAATCAGTGTATAAATCATAAAAGTCATAATTTCCATAAATAAACGAAAACAGGTAAGCAAATAAATACCATTGCATTCATTCTTGTTTTAAAAATAAATGGATTTCACATGCCTTCTATAACTTAGAGTCAGCATCCTTACCACTAGTTCCTTAAGTGCATTCATACAGTAAACTGCAATAGCTGAGATTTGTAGACATGCACTATATTCTGCACAAGGATAGTATAACTAAGTGGCACTAAATAGTATCCTAGGGAGCAATTAAATATGTAAGGTGAAACAGACAGTGCTTTTTTGTAGTTAGCTGTGTTTCAGGTTACATAAGTGAGCAATAAAGCAACTGTGCAAGCAGACACTTCCATGCAGTGAAGCCCATATACAGAAGAGCAATACCAATTCCATAAAGCAGTTTTCCATCACATTTCCTCAGTCTCCCATGAACCGGAAGTATAAACTCACAGACCAATACATCTCAAAAATAAAACAGCACCATTAGCTAGATCTTACATCCTAGAGCATCCCTTAGTAGAAGAGCACAGAACACCATGTAAAGCTATAGCTAAACAAGCAGAGGGGCACAGAGAAGGACAACATATAGGATTGTGTGGGATGAGAGGGAGTTAGGACAATTTATTCTTTGGTGGGGATAGAGCCCCATTATTCATTTTATGCAGAGATATGGGAAGATGGGGAAGGGTGAAAGGGAAAGCATGCAGGGGAAGACGGTATAGAAAAACATGAGTGGATGTGCACACATTAGGATGGGGCAACATTGTAAGAATTGATACAAACAGATGGTGGAAAATGGAGATGGAGAAGGCTGGACAATGAATAGGATATGGGGCATGGCACAAAAGGTTTAGGGCACACATGGCTGGACATAGTGTGGCCATAAATAATAGTGTGCCATACTAATAAAATATAGTTTAGCTATAATTATGTTGTGTATGGGCTGAGAAATTACAAAAAAGAAGCTCTGTTAGGAAGAGTCTTTAACAACTAATTCCTGCATGAACTACCTATAAAGGTACCACACCAGTTTACTGGGAATATTCCCAAACACACCACAAGTTTGGATACATTTGGCCCCTTACCCCATAATGGTACAAAACTTTCACATGCACTTTGAAAATAATTGATTCTGGAGCATGACGGTTCTGTAAAAGAAAAATCTGCAACATACAGTTTGATAAACAGCATCATATAGTCTGTACACTCTGTAGAGGGATAACTACAGCACACAAGCATGACAAAATCTTTATCACTGAAGGCAATTTAAACAGTATTTCTAAGTCAGAGTTTGTCAAATAATGTTGGCACAAGTGAACAACATACAGTCTAAGTGCAGCCTCTGGGTAGCACTGGGTTCCGTATCAAGGGGGCTCTATATTAACTCAGCAGGGTCTACATCTGACATTATAGTGATACTAAATGATCTGCCAAGCATGTGGGACACTTAACATCCATCCATATTGCAACCCTTCCTGTATAATAACAATGAACTGATGGTGGTGAGCTGTCCAAATACAGTTATTAAGCTTCACAAATTAAAGGACTCCTTACTTAAGGTATCCAAACCTAACTTACAGGAAGCTGGAGATCACATTATGACATCATTTACAAAAAAATGAATAAATAAAAGGTAAAACGCATGCAAGACACTTTCCATCTGTGGGACAGTTCTTCCTTTCCTACATTTCAAAACATTACATTGCTTTTGATCCAGTTAAAGCAGTATTGTATAGTAAGTCCTTGCCTATTCATGTAATTAGATGACATGGTTCTTCCCTTCACGTATCTCTGAATGAGCATGTAAGAATTGTCTCCCCCCCCCCCCCCCGGCCAAGCTCCCACTCCCATTCTTCTTCTAGTTCTACTAGGTCCAAACAGCTACTTCCTGTATTCTGCTCCACCACTTCCAATGCCACACTCACAAAATTCAATAACTGTAGCAGCTCTTATTGCCTGTCTGTCACTGAGTGAGCCAAGGAAAAATCTACATTCCAGTCAGAAAATAATAACCTTCAAGATCATGAGAAGCGATAACTTGTGTTTTAGCTTATGCTGCTAACACTCTGATGGGATTTGAAAACTGCACCCACAAGTGCATGTTTCTAAGAAATTGTGCTCCATGTTGTTGTTGTTGTTCATCCATCATTGTTGACAATGACCAAGGACATCACATCGAGTAGGTTGACTGAGTATAGTGTGCCTGGCTCTGGCTGATCAGTCCAATGCGAGCTCAAAAAACTCTGCTGCACGTCGGGCACAAATGGTCTGTTGAGTTGGCTGGCAAAGAGCTGGCTATGGATTTAGGCAGCTCACGCTTCCTCTGCACCTTTGCAGTCCTGCCTGCTCATAGGAAGTGGTGCCTTTGCTGATGCAGCTTTGCCAGGTGGGACGGTCTTGCGCTAGAATTTCCCAGGAGTCCAGATCAATGTCAAAGCTCTTCAGGGAGACTTTCATTGTGTCCTTGAAGCGCTTTTTCTGCCAACCTTGTGTGTGTTTGCCTCCCATGAGTTCACAATAGAACAGTCTCTTGGGGAGGCGTGTGTCTGGCATACGTACAAGGTGGCCTACCCACCTGACTTGGGCTGTCCTTAGCAGGGTGTAGACACTTGGCAGTCCAGACTGAGAGAGCACAACTGTGTCTGGAACTTTGTCCTTCCAGGTAATTTTCAGCAGCCTTCTTAAGCAGTTCATATGAAAGCGATTCAGCTTTTTGGCATGACGCTCATACACAGTCCATGTCTGACAGGTATACAGTAGCGTGGGCAGTATGACTGCCTTGTACACCTTCAGCCTTGTGGACAGTTTGATGCCTCTCCTCTCCCAGACTGACTCCCGCAGCTCTCCAAATGTGGAGCTTGCCTTGGCGATGCGTGTATCTGCCTCATAATCAATGTTTACAAATCTGGAGAGTGTGCTGCTGGGGTATGTAAACTTGTCAACGGCCTTCAGGATCTTACCTCATAGGTGATAGTTGCTCCATGTGGAAAGGCATCCATCAATAATTATCTTTTTAGCAGACTGCCAAAGCTCTGACAAGACCTGTTCTCTCATACCTTGTGACAAACTGCAGTGGTATCTCTTTTTCTCAGCTACATACAATAGATCAGTGCCCAGAAATTGTTTAGAGAAACTGATCCACTCTGTCACCATGGTTTCCACAAACTCTAGACAGTCATATCCTTCCTCACTTTTCAGGATCCCACATATGTGTAAGTTTCTCTTCCTTATCCTCCAGTGTGACAAGTTTTTCTTCAATATGAACTATTTCACTGTTTAATTACACTGACTTATGTTGACCATCTATTGTCTTTTCTTAGAAAGGCATCATGGTTCTTATTGCATCTTCAAAGGCTCACCGCCTGACAACTTAGGCTGTTTAGAGTAACAGCTCAAGATATGAGACACCACCTTCATCTGCTGTCTCACCATTTACATCCATTCTCCATAGCTTCATGACCATTCAGTGATTATGGTCCTTACTTGGTTGAGGTTCAGCTTCAGGAGGTGCTTCTCACATTGCTTGTTTCTCTCAAAGTATCTCCTCTTCATTTTCACTAAGTTTAAAGAGATCCTTCCAAAGATTGACTATAACATCTCTGATACAAAAAATGTGTCATAAATTATAGTTTAAACACAAAAGATACACTTTCATTTAGTAATTTTAATTGAGTGGTTTAGCAGAGTGACCAGCTTTGTGAAGAAGTACAAGACCTCTAATACAGTATTTCATTTGAATACCATGATGCATATCCTTGTACAGAAATAGTATTTTGTTCTTACATTAGTATGAAAGTCGGTGATGTTTTACTTAAGGGCCTCACCATTTCGTTTTGTGCAGAAGTGGGCATGTCGCAAATTGAGTGACAACCCGGTCTGCATATATAATTAGCCTTCAAGTAATCATGTAATCACCATAATTTATCCTAATACTGACATATTTATCCCAAATAGTTTCCTTCTATAAAGTTATGACCCTCAATTCACTAATAATAAACAAAGCAAAAAAAAATAATAGGCAGGGCACAAAGGCCTAAAATCTGGGGCAAGTTTTACATTACCCTTATGCGTAGACAGAAAAATAAGGTTTTACATCAACAAGCATTTTCTGAAACAATAAGTATGAAACTCTGGCTGGCATTGTTAAATGGCTGTAATCTGAAATGGTTCCTCCCTCAAAAAAATCAACAATTTTACAAGGGACAGAGCAAAGAAATAAGACGGAATTAAGAATGCCAAGATGCACCTTAAAATTACATGGCTAAGTTTGTTTGAGTACCAAGTGACTGCCCCGTTTAAATGGCAGACTCATTACAGATTAATAATACAATGCATTATTCTTCCTTCTATTCATCAAAAGTGGAAAAAAAATGCAAGCCCACAACTATATACTGTAAATTCACACACAGTAACTTTCACTGCAACATGTGCAAGGCTTGATGCACCTCTTCCTCTGCACTCAGAATTTTAATTTTTTTATAGTTAGATGACTGGGAAAGTCTGACTGTGCAAACTCTGTTGCCAAGAGGCCCCAGGGGAAAACTCTTGACAGTATGTAACATACATAAATGTATATAAAAACTTTTCCTTTAAAATTACAAAATAAAATTACTTGAATGTAAACTATTATTTTTCATATGAATGTGTATATGAAATGCTTGAATAACCTGTCTGCTACACTCTGGAGGGAAGCCAATGAGTTCAGTGGGTGATACACACTGATTTCAAACTAGTTATTAAACTGCGATTACTGCATATGAAGTGAATGAGTATTACTAAACTGCATTCCCTTATCTTCCATGTTACCAACTGATGTTGGTAACATTTTACTGTTTTATTTATTGTTATATTACATATCAGTGTGCTTTTTTCTTTTTTTTGACACCTGATGGTACATTTGGCGGGAATGCATATTCATGAATGACATATCACGGGGGTGGGTTTTGGGCGGGGCTTGCTACTGCGCATCTGGTGAGGCCCTCAAGTAAAATATCGCCTGGAAGTCTACATATTTTCAGAAAAGTTTAAGGAATGCAGTTTATTTCTACTTTGTTAAGTCTTGCAAATAAGAGACTGTAATAGAAAAAAGAATATTCTGAGTATGAAAACAATAACAGAATGCAGTATAACAATCAGTACAGTTGTAATAAAAATAAGCATATAGCCTGCAGACATACCGTCTTCATTCAGATAATCATCCTCTGGTTTTGCTACACTGGAGCTTCTTTTAGTTGCCCATTGAGCTGGAGCAGGAGGAGGTGGTGGAGGGGCAGGAGTGTGGACATACGGAGCAACTGCTGCCCGAGGGATGCCAGCTTTTCTTTCCTTAATGTCAGTAGCAGATGGAGAAGGAAACTCTGCAGACAAAGTGAAACACATCACTACTAAATGACGGAAACAAAATCTCTAACCAGGATGAACCTTGTATGATTATCTGTCTATCTATCTATCTATCTATCTATCTATCTATCTATCTATCTATCTATCTATCTATATCATCTATCAATTCATCCATCATTTGGCTACCAAATGTACAGTGTTCATTGTCTTTAACTAAAATATCCCCCATTTTATTACATTTTTGAGTGAATTATTTATTTTAGACAAAACACATTTCTAGAAGGAACTCACACAGAAAACTCAATTAAAATGGAACAAATAAACAAACTGCTAAACAAATATGTAACTATAAGTTGATTTATATACTGTAATACCATTATACATAATGGTGTCATGTACAAAATAAGGAAAGAATTAAACATACAATAAATTCGTAAGAAACAGAAAAATGTGAGATGGTATTTGCGCAGAAAAAATGAAATATGATAAAATGACATATTTCCATAGGAAAAGTGATATCCATATAGTCCCAATATAAATATAAATTCAAATAGTTATTGGACACAAAAATTGTTATATTGCTTAAACCCTCATTTATGGAAAACAGAATAATTAAAAAGAAAATATACTCTTTCTTCTCATTCATCAACATTAACATTGTGATCAACTGGGACACTCAAAGCAAGGCAGGAATCAGAAAGAATGGGATAAAAACTGGAAAAGAAGAGTGCTAAAGGATAATTTATTGAAATAAAATTAGCTGCCATGCAAAGTTACAAACATTTAATTTAAGACAATAAGAAAGAAGAAATCAGGAAAAAGTAACCTAGATATCAGGAAAATTTTTAACAAACAGTATCTTTTATGACTGAGGAAGTACCAAATATCTTCAGATAACTGTGCGTACTGAAATTGAGCACTGTTAATTCAGTTAACAATCTCCTTTAAAAGTGTCTTCTTGGCAAGTGTAAGTCCTTCCCTTCCAAGCAGATTAGCAGCTGGTCTGTTTTCCTAAGCTTGTATACCCATTTCAGGCAACAACTAAGCTGTCAGTGCACAGCCAAAATATGAAAGTACTTTCCCCCATTTTCTGCAAGGAGATTAATGGACTGGTTCAGAGACAACTTCAAAACCACCAAGAGATGGAAGTGAAGGCTCATCCTAAAAGGCATCTTAGACTTATATAGAAGACCAGATAGGGTTTTCTACACATGACAATGTCATACTCTGAGATGATATGCACTGAGGTGACAACTTCATAGAGAAACATCTTTCAAGACATTACCTTGAATACCACCAAGATAGCTGAATCAAATGACAGACAAAAAAGACTGTCAACCATATAGTTCAAGTCCCATGGAAGGAAGGGTTTCATTAAAGGTGAATGGAGATGTATCACTTTTTAGCAAAACTTTAACACCTTTAATGAACTGAATCACAGTTCTGAAATCAATTAGGTCATGATACCCAGAAATACCTGACACATGCACACCAACTACACCAACATCTTTCCTTCTGACTCAGTGCTGATCTTTGTAGGAAGTAGCTAAAATGCTTTATACTTTACAATAGGTTTGATATATATCCTTAAAGTCTCATTACAACCTTTTCCTATACTCAGTTTTAGCACTTGAGCAAATTGGTCCATTTTCAGCTCTGTGTGTATTTTCTTTCTTCTCTTTCTCCTCCAACTCACTGCCTTTTCAGCCTGAGTTACAACATTTCAAATGTTGCTGGTATATCACTGATGTCGTCGTAAAGAAGCTAGTGAGTACTAATGTCATCGTGAAGAAGCAGGTGCATCACTGATGTGATGTCATTATGAAGGAACTTGTGCATCACTGATGTTATCATGAAAAAGCTAGTGTATTACTGATGTCATCGTGAAGAAGCAAGTGCATCACTGATGTCATTATAAAGAAACTGGTGCATCACTGTCATAAAGAAGCTAGTGTAGTACTGATGTCACTGTGAAGAAGCAGGTGCATCACTGATGTGATGTCATTATAAAGAAACTGGTGCATCATTGATGTTATCATGAAAAAGCTGGCTCAGGTGGGTTGCAGTCACTGTCCGTAAATCATACTAAGTGTTTAATGATGCAGCCATTGCTGTTTCCTGGAATATGTTAAACTATGCTGGACTATCTGATAGTGGTAATAGCTCACAGGCAGCTACTGATCTGCCTATCTATGTTAACACTTGCCTCCTGTCTACATAAATGTAGGCGGCAGCACCAGGGAAATATCCTAGGGCTTATATTTTCAGTCTATTAGTCCATGCTTTACATCATATATCATTCAATGTGCATTTTATTAGTATATGTTGACTGAAAAAGAACTTTAATAAAACTGATTGGCCTTCTTCCCCAAGAATAACATGTTGTATGGGTAAAAGAAGCATATAGACAAAATATATCTAAAACAAATTGCTTATCTTATTTTGATGAAGAGGGGAGGTTTACCCTAGCTATGTTGATTTGAGGAATTTCTTGGGATATTGTGTTATGCCCATCATTCAGATGAGATGTTAAGCTGAGGTCTCATCTACTTGAATTGGTGGTAGCTCTGCTGGATGTAAAAGATCCCACAGCACTTATCAAAAAAAAAAAAAAAAAAAAAAAAAGAGTAGGGATGCTATATTTATATTTTCTTTCATAACATATTTTTTTATTCTTTGATTGTAAATATTTATACTGTTCTTTTCTGCATATCCATTGAAAGATCCAGTTTAACAATATTTTTAAACAATAGTTTAAACAATCTATATAATTACTCATTTCATGTTACTTGTAACATTTTTCTTTTACCCCCATACTTTCTGCCATGATCATCTTTTTATTTCAGCTAAAACATCCTTATCATCCTTTTTCTTATTATATATTAATTCATTACACATTCGTGTCCACATTACCTATTACCATAAACAATATCCTAACCCATTTAATATTACATCTGCCAACATTGTCATACTTCCCATACAAAGTCATATTCATATTGATGTTTTTAAATACTTTTCATCTATATTCATTTTTAAACTTTTCCACAAACATTTTATTCTTTATACAGTGAAAAAAAAATGTGTTGTCGCTTCCACATTGTATTCCACACACTTTCTTTCTTCTATAATTTTATACTTCATATTGTCTTTTACAGGTAATTTATCAAGCTGAAGTCTCCACAGAAAGTCCTCTGCTTCATATAGTTCTTAAATTTCCTTTTCCTTTTTTATTGCAGTTCTTTCATCTTCATTTAACTCCTTTGATAGATATATTAAATAAAAATGCTTCTATAAATACCAGATACCCTTAGGTTCGTTCATATTTAATTTCCATGTTTTCATCTTATTGTCATATTATTTTTCTTCCATTGTATTCATATTTTTCTCACTTTGTTTTTTTAACATGTTCATACTGTTTTATATCTTTCCTGTAACATCTCTCTTGCCATATATGTTTCTTTTTTCTTTAAAATCTTCAAAACCCAAAATAAATGCATTAAGTGTACCACTGGATCTTTTAAATTGAATCTGCCTTCTTCAATAGAATTGTAAACTATCCACTTCTCACTTGGTTTAATCTTGATCTCTAAATAAAAAGCAAAGAAAATTCTAATAATTATTTTTCAGTTCCCGTAGGAAACATATATACTCTCCCTTCTTGTGCTAAGCTTCCAAAAACATGTATCCATCCATCCACAACCCCTTATTCAATTTTTACGCATGAGGTTGGGGTGTCACTTAGCAGTGAAAATCATCTAGAGCCAAAGTAACATATACGTTTTTTCTGAAAAGTTTAAAATAAAAACTTTTTAACCAAGTCAGCAACTTCTTATTCCTTCTAGTATTTCACACCATTTTGCTGTATACTTTAATATACACCAAGAATCACTCAAAAAATCTGTTTATTTCTATGTGAAATGTGTTTCACTGACATTTTTTATTTCTCCAAACCTTGTACATTTTAATTTAACTATAAGCCCACCTTCTGTAACAGAGCCTCAAGTTGTATGATAACCTCACTTACATGTTCTTTATTTTTAACTGTAATAACTAAATCCTCTGCATAAGATAAACATAATGGTATTGCAACTCTTTCATTAATTTCCACTTGGCCTCTCTGATCGGTTACACCAGTCTGCATTATCATATTCATCATTACTAATATAAATAAACACATAATGGGCATTCCTGTTTTATTCCCTATTATGTTCCTCTCTTAAAGTATATTTTTACCAATGCATTTATCATAATCTGTACCCATGATTATTCATAACATGATTTTATTATCTTAATAATGTTTTCTCCCATGCCATAGGCCTTTAATATTGCCCATAGTGATTTGTGGCTTACTCTATCGAATCCTTTAGCTACATTGCAATCAACCAGTCTTATGTCTTTATTCTCTTTAAAAATCAAATCTACTACTTCTTTTGCAATTATTATTTCTCATCTATTTTCCTTTAATTCTATAGACCCTTTCTCCTATGATCTATTCCAATTCTTTCTGTAGTCTCTTCTGTATACTTTTCATACATTTTTGTAATTAGTGTTTACAAGGGTTATCCGTCTCCAGTTTTTATTTTTTTCTGTCATTTTTTTCCACCACATATTTCTTTATCTATATACTTTATGTAATCAGTTCATTAAAATCTTTTCTATTTTTTTCTGTAGCAATTTCTTTATAATAGTTCTATCATAAACCACCAAAAACCTGGGTGTTATGTATTACTATCTTTGATAATTTTCTCTTCATCATTTATTCTTATCTTTTCTACTATGATTTGTTTACTTTTTCAGATATTGTCCTTCCTCTCATTTTTCTTTTCTTTGTATTTCTTCTTTTTCATATATTTTTGTACAACATTTTAATGACTTTCATGATCTCCATGTGTGTCAGTTTTTCTTTGCCTGTCTCATATTTTATAATATTCAGCATTTTTCTCTCAATTTTACTTCTT
Organism: Protopterus annectens; assembly: GCF_019279795.1. NCBI lineage: Eukaryota > Metazoa > Chordata > Ceratodontiformes > Protopteridae > Protopterus > Protopterus annectens. The sequence goes on along the minus strand of NC_056728.1, from coordinate 625,181,024 downwards.
TTCCTAAATATGGTCAAACTTGCTTTTTATTTTCCTGTCAACAATATCTTTGTCAAAATAGCATTATTTTGTTCTTTCTTTATATTTAATACCTCTTTTATATTTCCTTTATTTATTGGTTTCCTCTCTCAATTTCCTTCTCATATCTGTCATAATTTGATAGTATTTGCTCTTGTTTCTTTGTATTATTTTTTTCTATGTCTACATATATACATATGTTTATATACAATCTACCAGCAAGTCTGGTTCTTATAAAAAGGCCCATGGTCAGGTTTTTCCACAACATGTCTTTTCTCTTTTTATATCTTCTTTACTTCTGGAATCACATGTTAACCCTTTATATCGTTTATATTTACTATTTATTTATTTCCAGTTTGATTACCAGGGAAGTCCACTGGGTCAGAGTGACCCATTTTCAGTGGAGGCCCGGGAGAAAAGCTCCAAGATACATAATACAGATAAGGTACAGAAATACACAGATGTCAGTCTTACATAATATGGAAATAGTTACAAGTAAGTACCCTGAAAATATGCATAATAAGCAGAAAAGCACTGAGTGTGGACTTATTGTTTATACATTTTCTTTAGTGTGCACACTCAGATATTAGGTGAGAAGATGTTTTATGTACATACTTTTAAGTAAAATGAGGATACACTATACATGCACAATTTCAGAAAATAAATTAGTAATGGAAAGCTGTATACAATATTTACAATGTTGAACCATAAGAAATAAGCAGCTAACAGAGAAAGGAGAGCAAAGAAAATGCTCGTGGGAGCATAGCTTAAAGAGAGTTATTGATAGCTATTGTTATTGTATTGATAGTTATTGATAGCTAATGGAGAAGGGAGAGCTTAGAAAATGCTCGTGGGAGCATAGCAGAAGGAGAGTTATTGAGGTCTTAGGAACCTGAGGGAAACCACCAAGAGCATAGCTGAAGGAGAGTTGTTGAGAGCTTAGAACCAGAATGAGAACCCCCCCCCCCTCAGGGGAATGGACTAAGGTAGACTAGGTTGGATGGTGGCAATTGCATTTCCAGTTTGTGGCAAGGTGTTTGGTAAGCTGAGTTTTGAAGTTTTCTAAGTTTGGGATGGTTCTTAGAGAGGGAGGAAGGAATTCCATTTTTTGCCTAGAGAGACAGCAAAGAGAATTTGGCCTGCTGTACTTTTGGGTTTGGGGATAGCAATTAGGTTTTGATGCTCGGATCTGAGAGTTCTATTGGGGGTGTAATGGGGGAGGATATTAGTTAGCGCTGGACACTTAGTTGGGTGATATACAAGTCTGTGTGCAGTGGTGAGTTGGAGGAAGTCTAAGTAGTTTGGGAGTTCAAGCCACTTTAGGGATCTTAGGGTAAGGCAGTGATGGGTAGAAGATTTAGATTTGGTAGCAAATTTTGAGATTTTATTATAGCAGTTTTCTAGTTTTGAGGAAATAGAGGAGGATAGGTTAGTTAGCAGGGGCTCCATACAATAAGGAAGGCAGTAGATAAGTGGTGGCTAGAGTATTCCTAGTAGTATAAGAGAGGAATCAATTGTTCCTATATAGCATACCTAGCTTTTGGTGGGTTTTCTTAATATTTTGTTGAATATGGATATCGAACTTGAGATGTTTGTCAATAGTAATACCAAGTAGTTTAGTGGAACTATCCTCTTTTATAATTGTGCTAACCTTTCCTAGGCTGGCCCAAATTGCTCTATGATCCAAAAATCATTTATCTTCTTACCTCTTTGAATTTCTTTCATCTCTTTACAATATATTATATAATCAACTTCAGACTTGAAAACACACATTTTATAGCTTCTCTATTTTTTCTACCTTTAAATCATCACTTTGTATCAAATCTCTTAACATCTTCATATCCTTTATGTTTCCTTTTTCTTAATTTATAATTAAAGTCCTACATCATCACTATCAACCTATTTACTAATACATGCAATTTAATATTGTAACCAAAAGTTTTCTTTCTGATATATATTAATATATGAATAAATTGCTATTACTCATGCATTTTTTCTCATTCTCATATCAAATATTACTACCATTCCAGGAACTATTATAACATCCAGTATTTTTGCTTCCTTATTTTTATAAAAATTCCTACCTACCAAATCATTTCCTCTCTCCATACTGCCTTAATTCTCTTTTTTCTTGAAAATGTTTCTAGTATCCATTAAGCATATCACATCCATTCTTGATTTATTACACCACAGAATCAGTAGTAAGCATCTTAAATTTATTTTAATGGCATTTACATTTAAAGCTAAAATGCCTATATCATCATTTTCCTTTTTTTAGAATTATTTTATTCCTGGTTTTATTTTTCTCTTTTTTATTTTAAGTATCTCTCCAATTTATTTCTCATCATGTATTTCTTTTATTTCCATCTCTCTCTCTCTCTCTCTCTCACTCTCCTTCTTCAATTTGTAATTGAGATTACTTGTTTTGGTCTTGCATCTAAAACTCTTGAATTATTATATCCTTTCTGTCAACTTCTTACGTTTGTACATTTTCTTCATTATTGTCAACGCCTGCTTAAATTTTTCAGTATCTTCTGTTATAAAGTTGTCTACTATATTTATTTTTGCTATGTTTTCCTTCTTCTACCATTTCCCTCGGTGGTATGGTGCAATCAAATTAGAAGTGTCAGACTCCTTTATATTTCCCAGACAATGGCTGACAGTTTTTTGCATTATGTCCCATCTCTCCATATCACCCTCACCTTTTAGGATGGTCTTGTACCAAATGATATTCATCACCACAAAAATAGTGTGTTTTCATTGACCCTAATATTTAACAAAACATATTTTCCCATTTATCAAGACAGTATTTACAATATTCTGAATTTTACCTTCAGAAATGTCATTGTGACACACACATCTCACCCACAGTCCACACATTTCTATAATCATATATATTTTTTAACCTCATGTACTTTACTACATGTAGGAAAAAAGAACAATTTAACTCATACTAATCTATTTCTGAATTCTTGAATTTTATGGTTAGCTTTCTTTTCCATTGTAGTTCCAATTTTTGCCAAAAATAATTGTTCCACTGCATTCTGTTTGTCAAACTCACAACTAAAACATTCTAATAGAGCAACAAGTCCAAATGTCACCTCACAAAAATGCTGAAGTCCTAAATGCATGAATTCCCTAATGTCTTTAACAGTAAATCCTAATGGTAAAATAATCTTGTCCATAATTTCATACCTGTTTATAGCATCATTAGTTTTACTCATTTGTCATACCACTAGATGACTTATCTGTAAAGTTTTGACTGTTTTTATTCACCTCTTTTTTCCTTGTTTTATTTGCCTCCTATAAATACCAGATACCCTTAGGTTCGTTCATATTTAATTTCCATGTTTTCATCTTATTGTCATATTATTTTTCTTCCATTGTATTCATATTTTTCTCACTTTGTTTTTTTAACATGTTCATACTGTTTTATATCTTTCCTGTAACATCTCTCTTGCCATATATGTTTCTTTTTTCTTTAAAATCTTCAAAACCCAAAATAAATGCATTAAGTGTACCACTGGATCTTTTAAATTGAATCTGCCTTCTTCAATAGAATTGTAAACTATCCACTTCTCACTTGGTTTAATCTTGATCTCTAAATAAAAAGCAAAGAAAATTCTAATAATTATTTTTCAGTTCCCGTAGGAAACATATATACTCTCCCTTCTTGTGCTAAGCTTCCAAAAACATGTATCCATCCATCCACAACCCCTTATTCAATTTTTACGCATGAGGTTGGGGTGTCACTTAGCAGTGAAAATCATCTAGAGCCAAAGTAACATATACGTTTTTTCTGAAAAGTTTAAAATAAAAACTTTTTAACCAAGTCAGCAACTTCTTATTCCTTCTAGTATTTCACACCATTTTGCTGTATACTTTAATATACACCAAGAATCACTCAAAAAATCTGTTTATTTCTATGTGAAATGTGTTTCACTGACATTTTTTATTTCTCCAAACCTTGTACATTTTAATTTAACTATAAGCCCACCTTCTGTAACAGAGCTTCAAGTTGTATGATAACCTCACTTACATGTTCTTTATTTTTAACTGTAATAACTAAATCCTCTGCATAAGATAAACATAATGGTATTGCAACTCTTTCATTAATTTCCACTTGGCCTCTCTGATCGGTTACACCAGTCTGCATTATCATATTCATCATTACTAATATAAATAAACACATAATGGGCATTCCTGTTTTATTCCCTATTATGTTCCTCTCTTAAAGTATATTTTTACCAATGCATTTATCATAATCTGTACCCATGATTATTCATAACATGATTTTATTATCTTAATAATGTTTTCTCCCATGCCATAGGCCTTTAATATTGCCCATAGTGATTTGTGGCTTACTCTATCGAATCCTTTAGCTACATTGCAATCAACCAGTCTTATGTCTTTATTCTCTTTAAAAATCAAATCTACTACTTCTTTTGCAATTATTATTTCTCATCTATTTTCCTTTAATTCTATAGACCCTTTCTCCTATGATCTATTCCAATTCTTTCTGTAGTCTCTTCTGTATACTTTTCATACATTTTTGTAATTAGTGTTTACAAGGGTTATCCGTCTCCAGTTTTTATTTTTTTCTGTCATTTTTTTCCACCACATATTTCTTTATCTATATACTTTATGTAATCAATTCATTAAAATCTTTTCTATTTTTTTCTGTAGCAATTTCTTTATAATAGTTCTATCATAAACCACCAAAAACCTGGGTGTTATGTATTACTATCTTTGATAATTTTCTCTTCATCATTTATTCTTATCTTTTCTACTATGATTTGTTTACTTTTTCAGATATTGTCCTTCCTCTCATTTTTCTTTTCTTTGTATTTCTTCTTTTTCATATATTTTTGTACAACATTTTAATGACTTTCATGATCTCCATGTGTGTCAGTTTTTCTTTGCCTGTCTCATATTTTATAATATTCAGCATTTTTTCTCTCAATTTTACTTCTTTTCCTAAATATGGTCAAACTTGCTTTTTATTTTCCTGTCAACAATATCTTTGTCAAAATAGCATTATTTTGTTCTTTCTTTATATTCAATACCTCTTTTATATTTCCTTTATTTATTGGTTTCCTCTCTCAATTTCCTTCTCATATCTGTCATAATTTGATAGTATTTGCTCTTGTTTCTTTGTATTATTTTTTTCTATGTCTACATATATACATATGTTTATATACAATCTACCAGCAAGTCTGGTTCTTATAAAAAGGCCCATGGTCAGGTTTTTCCACAACATGTCTTTTTCTCTTTTTATATCTTCTTTACTTCTGGAATCACATGTTAACCCTTTATATCGTTTATATTTACTATTTATTTATTTCCAGTTTGATTACCAGGGAAGTCCACTGGGTCAGAGTGACCCATTTTCAGTGGAGGCCCGGGGAGAAAAGCTCCAAGATACATAATACAGATAAGGTACAGAAATACACAGATGTCAGTCTTACATAATATGGAAATAGTTACAAGTAAGTACCCTGAAAATATGCATAATAAGCAGAAAAGCACTGAGTGTGGACTTATTGTTTATACATTTTCTTTAGTGTGCACACTCAGATATTAGGTGAGAAGATGTTTTATGTACATACTTTTAAGTAAAATGAGGATACACTATACATGCACAATTTCAGAAAATAAATTAGTAATGGAAAGCTGTATACAATATTTACAATGTTGAACCATAAGAAATAAGCAGCTAACAGAGAAAGGAGAGCAAAGAAAATGCTCGTGGGAGCATAGCTTAAAGAGAGTTATTGATAGCTATTGTTATTGTATTGATAGTTATTGATAGCTAATGGAGAAGGGAGAGCTTAGAAAATGCTCGTGGGAGCATAGCAGAAGGAGAGTTATTGAGGTCTTAGGAACCTGAGGGAAACCACCAAGAGCATAGCTGAAGGAGAGTTGTTGAGAGCTTAGAACCAGAATGAGAACCCCCCCCCCCTCAGGGGAATGGACTAAGGTAGACTAGGTTGGATGGTGGCAATTGCATTTCCAGTTTGTGGCAAGGTGTTTGGTAAGCTGAGTTTTGAAGTTTTCTAAGTTTGGGATGGTTCTTAGAGAGGGAGGAAGGGAATTCCATTTTTTGCCTAGAGAGACAGCAAAGAGAATTTGGCCTGCTGTACTTTTGGGTTTGGGGATAGCAATTAGGTTTTGATGCTCGGATCTGAGAGTTCTATTGGGGGTGTAATGGGGGAGGATATTAGTTAGCGCTGGACACTTAGTTGGGTGATATACAAGTCTGTGTGCAGTGGTGAGTTGGAGGAAGTCTAAGTAGTTTGGGAGTTCAAGCCACTTTAGGGATCTTAGGGTAAGGCAGTGATGGGTAGAAGATTTAGATTTGGTAGCAAATTTTGAGATTTTATTATAGCAGTTTTCTAGTTTTGAGGAAATAGAGGAGGATAGGTTAGTTAGCAGGGGGCTCCATACAATAAGGAAGGCAGTAGATAAGTGGTGGCTAGAGTATTCCTAGTAGTATAAGAGAGGAATCAATTGTTCCTATATAGCATACCTAGCTTTTGGTGGGTTTTCTTAATATTTTGTTGAATATGGATATCGAACTTGAGATGTTTGTCAATAGTAATACCAAGTAGTTTAGTGGAACTATCCTCTTTTATAATTGTGCTAACCTTTCCTAGGCTGGCCCAAATTGCTCTATGATCCAAAAAATCATTTATCTTCTTACCTCTTTGAATTTCTTTCATCTCTTTACAATATATTATATAATCAACTTCAGACTTGAAAACACACATTTTATAGCTTCTCTATTTTTTCTACCTTTAAATCATCACTTTGTATCAAATCTCTTAACATCTTCATATCCTTTATGTTTCCTTTTTCTTAATTTATAATTAAAGTCCTACATCATCACTATCAACCTATTTACTAATACATGCAATTTAATATTGTAACCAAAAGTTTTCTTTCTGATATATATTAATATATGAATAAATTGCTATTACTCATGCATTTTTTCTCATTCTCATATCAAATATTACTACCATTCCAGGAACTATTATAACATCCAGTATTTTTGCTTCCTTATTTTTATAAAAATTCCTACCTACCAAATCATTTCCTCTCTCCATACTGCCTTAATTCTCTTTTTTCTTGAAAATGTTTCTAGTATCCATTAAGCATATCACATCCATTCTTGATTTATTACACCACAGAATCAGTAGTAAGCATCTTAAATTTATTTTAATGGCATTTACATTTAAAGCTAAAATGCCTATATCATCATTTTCCTTTTTTTAGAATTATTTTATTCCCTGGTTTTATTTTTCTCTTTTTTATTTTAAGTATCTCTCCAATTTATTTCTCATCATGTATTTCTTTTTATTTCCATCTCTCTCTCTCTCTCTCTCTCTCTCACTCTCCTTCTTCAATTTGTAATTGAGATTACTTGTTTTGGTCTTGCATCTAAAACTCTTGAATTATTATATCCTTTCTGTCAACTTCTTACGTTTGTACATTTTCTTCATTATTGTCAACGCCTGCTTAAATTTTTCAGTATCTTCTGTTATAAAGTTGTCTACTATATTTATTTTTTGCTATGTTTTCCTTCTTCTACCATTTCCCTCGGTGGTATGGTGCAATCAAATTAGAAGTGTCAGACTCCTTTATATTTCCCAGACAATGGCTGACAGTTTTTTGCATTATGTCCCATCTCTCCATATCACCCTCACCTTTTTAGGATGGTCTTGTACCAAATGATATTCATCACCACAAAAATAGTGTGTTTTCATTGACCCTAATATTTAACAAAACATATTTTCCCATTTATCAAGACAGTATTTACAATATTCTGAATTTTACCTTCAGAAATGTCATTGTGACACACACATCTCACCCACAGTCCACACATTTCTATAATCATATATATTTTTTAACCTCATGTACTTTACTACATGTAGGAAAAAAGAACAATTTAACTCATACTAATCTATTTCTGAATTCTTGAATTTTATGGTTAGCTTTCTTTTCCATTGTAGTTCCAATTTTTGCCAAAAATAATTGTTCCACTGCATTCTGTTTGTCAAACTCACAACTAAAACATTCTAATAGAGCAACAAGTCCAAATGTCACCTCACAAAAATGCTGAAGTCCTAAATGCATGAATTCCCTAATGTCTTTAACAGTAAATCCTAATGGTAAAATAATCTTGTCCATAATTTCATACCTGTTTATAGCATCATTAGTTTTACTCATTTGTCATACCACTAGATGACTTATCTGTAAAGTTTTGACTGTTTTTATTCACCTCTTTTTTCCTTGTTTTATTTGCCTCACCGCCTCTGCATATGTATGCTTGTTATTACTGAACACTAAGTCCTGTTAGATATATAAACATTGCGGACCAGCTACTCCATCTGATGGGAATAACTCCAATTTCTTTTCTGAAACTCCTGATAGGTAATTTTCTGATCCCTCAATCACTTCTTCCTGTAGAAGAGGATATACTGTCTCATTCCCATTAGCTACTTCTCCTTCAGGGGGTTCACCCTAATCAGTCATTTTCACTACTATAGGTGCAGATAAACCCTCCAGCCTATATTTTTGTTACAATCACACTTTCATTCTTTTTTCCCCATCACAAACATATCTCCTGCTTCATTCACCACTTGACTTGGTTTACTGTCCCCCATCTTGGATTACCAGGACTACAGTAGCTACCCTCCTGCACCCCTAGGAGCTCCCAAGAGTAAGGGTGCTTTATTAACATTTACATTCATTTTATGCTATAAAAATAAAATCAGTTACTTACACACTCATTTTCTTACATTCATACTTAAAATGATTTATAAGTTACCAACACAAAAAGACTTAACTAAACAATTCTATTTCTTTCATTATTTTTTCTTCTATATTTACTCTTTCCCTACTCTTTCTTCTACAACCATCTTCTTATTTCAGCTAATTCATAATCTTCTTCCATTTTCTTGTTATATAATAAATTCGCACACCTTTTTCCCACAGCACCCATACTGTTACAAACAATGCTTTATCCCACTTATCAGTATCACATTTCTTTACTTTATCTTCTTTCCCATACAATATCATATTCATATTTACACATTTAAGTCTTTCCCATCTATGTACTTTAAACTTTTCCCAAAATTATTTATTCCTTTTGTAGTCCAAAAACCAATATTTTGTTGTTTTTCTTTACTACATTCAACATATTTTTCCTCCATTATCTTAGTTCCTTATATTTCCTATTTCCTTTCAACTGTAACTAATTTTTCTGCCAAACAATCTGCTTCATAAAAAAATTAAATCCCTTTCCTTCATTTAATTCCTTCCATTGATATTCACACACAAACACACACACACACACACACACACACACACACACACACACACACACACACACACACACACACACACACACACACACACACACACACACACGCGTGCACACAAACTAAAACCATATTATACCATTCTTTTCTTTCCCCATACATTTCGCTTACGTATAATTTTCTCATATTCTTTTTCTTGCAGCCTGTTCTTTTCCCTGCTTTTTCTTCCCATACTTTTTATATTTTTCATATAACATCTTACCTATGTTTTGCTATTTGTGTTTCTTTTGCCTTTCTTGTTACCCAAAATAAATGCATAGATGTTAAAAGTAACACTGGATTTTTAAGTTCCAACTGCCTTCTTCTTTTTTATTATAAATTATCCATCTTCTTCCTAGGTTCAGCCTTGAGCCTCAAATATAGCTAAAACAATCTCTAATAATTTGTTTTCTATCTGAGTGGGAACATATATGTTCTTCCTAAATATACTAATTTTCCTAATACATAAGTATTTAACATATATGTCTTTTTCTGAAATGATAAATACAAACTTTTCCACCAAGCTAGCATTTTTCTGTTCCAGAATTGCTCTCTGTTGGCTTATTACACTTTCATTCTCATCAAATGTCACCTCCAAAATCTTTATTTACTTTCTTGTGAAATATATTTCCATTTATTTTTTATCTCATCAAATCCCTTACACTTCATTTTATTTAACCGCAGATCAGCTTTTTAACAGCAGTTTGACCCTTATTACAACCTCACATTTCCATCCCTTGTTTTTATTATTGGAATTAAATTATCTGCTTATGTCATGCATATTGGTAATATAACATTTTCCTCCATCTCTCACCTTGCCTCCCTCATTTTATATATATATATATATATATATATATATATATATATATATATATATATGGTTCCCATTCAGAAGCCTGAAACATCATAAGCCTGAAAATCAAAATCCTGAAACCAAAAGCCTGAAAATTCAGAATCCTGAAAACTCAAAATCCTGAAAGCCCAAAATCCTGAAACTCAAAATCCTGAAAACACAAAATAGACATACTGATGTCATTGTGGCTTTGCTATTGTTAGCCCTGTGGTGTTAGGTCATGCGTTGGGGTCAGGTAAGTGTGATTGGTTTTATTTTAGGGTTAGGGCGGTTTAAGTGAGTTAGGGTTAGGCGCAGGTTAGGCATGTATGCAATAGTGACATATATTGGGGTTAGGCGGTTTAAGTGAGTTAGGTTTAGGGCTGGGTCAGGTGAGTGTGCGATAGTGACGGACCTTAGGGTTAGGGTTAGGGTCAGGGTCAGTTGGTAGATATTAGTGTCTTTATAGTGACATATTAGCATTATTTGTGTTTTCAGGATTTTGAGTTTCAGGATTTTGGTCTTTCAGGATTTTGGGCTTTCAGGATTTTGAGTTTTCAGGATTCTGAATTTTCAGGCTTTTGGTTTCAGGATTTTGATTTTCAGGCTTATGATGTTTCAGGCTTCTGAATGGGAACCATATATATATATATATCTGTACTACTGCATTCATTACTAATACAAATAAGCACATACTAATTGGACATCTCTACTCCTCTCTTAATACTTATTTTCCCTATCCATCCATTAATCATAACTTGTACACATGAATTTTCATAACATTTCTTTCTGACATTAATATTTTTCTCCTATACCGTACACCTCTAAAATCTCCTACATTGCTTTATGGCTCACTTTATCAAAGGTTGTAGCTATGCCACATGCTCTCAGTCTTATTTATTTTCTTTCAGCATCATCTCTACTATTTCTTTCACTATAATAAACATTTATTTCACAACTCTTCCTTTTATCCCACAGATCCCTTCTCCTAGTACCTCATCTAATACTTTCTCCATCATTTGTAGTATTTTCATAAATATTTTATAGTAAGCTTACACAATACATATCATCCTAGTGTTATAGATCTACATTTGTATATTCTTTCTTTCATCCTTTCATTACATATAAATTTAATCATGTCACTACATATGTCTCCTTCCATTATATCTTCCTTCATCCATTCATTTTAATATTTAAAAAAATCTTTCATCTTTATTCATTTCCTTAAAATACTCACAGCTCATATCATACAACTCTGGAGCTTAATGATTCTATCTTTCTTCTATCACCTTCTCTATTTCCTCTATTGTTATATAATTTCTAAAAAATTACTTTTTTCGCTTTTTATTCTTCTTGTCCAGCCATTTCCTCTTTTTCATATATTTTTCCACATACTTCTCTACCATCTTCATAATATATTCTTGTTTACATTTTATGTCTGCTTTGCCAAGATAGCATCTGTACTTCATTCTTTCATTTTTACTTCTTTTACTAAATAAGGAGAAACCTCCTCTTTTATTCCTTTCAGGAAAAAAAATCTTTGCCTACATAACATCATTTATACTGTTTCTTTATTATTTTCATACATCTGTTTTTCTATTTTCCTTATTAAGTCACTTTCTTGTTCTCTTTCTCACAATTCTATAGCATTTCTTTATATTACATCTTATTTCTTTTTTATTCTTCTTTCCATTTCAATATATATATACTCTATCCAGCACTGTCTACAAGTTGTATAAAATGGATGTATTTTATATGATCTTTTCATAATATTTTTTCTCTTATCATCTCTTCCTCTTTTTTAAACTCTGCAGTTAATCTTTTTCATAGATTTCCTTCCTTTATTATTTCGCTGCCTTCCCCTATTTTAGCACATACTCCTCTATGGTCTGAAAACTCTGTCATCTGTACTTCCCCTACTTCCTTTCATGTCTTTAGAGCAATGTATATAATCAATTTTAATCTTAAAAATTCACCTTTAATATATCCATTCTCTTTCCTTTCCTACCTTTAAAATTTCCAGATGTTATTATTTCCCTTAATACCTTAATATCCTGTGATATTTCTCCCTTTTCTTTCCACGGGTTAGAGTTAAAGTTTTCTGCCATCATTATTGACATAGTCACTAATACAGTTTTTTTAATTCCTTCAAAGTACTGTTTTCTTTCCATAATATTAATAATCATTATTAATCTTATACATGTTTGTCTCATTCTCATATTACATATCACCGCCCTATCTGGTACTACTATTGTTACAGCTAGAATTCTTATTTCTTCATTTTTTATAAGAATTCCTATTTCAGAACATGACCAATTTCCTACCAACCAAACAATTTGGCCCATCCCATACTACCTGTATTATTTCCCTTTGTTCTTTTTGTTACATATGGTATCTTGTAAGCAAAAAAAAAAAAAAAAAAAAAAAAATCCAGTTTTACTTTTTTACAGTATTCTACCATCACCAAACCTCTTATATCATTTTAATACTATTCACATTTAATGCTAAAATTCCTATATCAACCTTTTTCTTTTTTCTTTTTAATCTTTTCCTTTTTGTAAGTGTTTTAGGTACAGATCTTATTTTTATTTCCCTTTTCCTAAATCTCTCACAATTGATATTTCAATTCTTATTCTTGTTATTCCTGTCTCCATTTCTCACTCTTCTTCTCTTCACTTTCTAAAATTACCAATCTGTTCTATAACTACTTCTTCATTGTTTAACCTTTTTTCAGTATTACCACCTTCTCTTTCTATCTTCTGTAGTAATGTTTTCTGCTGTTTGGCTTCCATCCAGCTTTCCTCTTCATTTACTCTTTCCTTTTATAGTATGGGGCAATCAAACCAGAAGTGAATGCATTCTTCACATTTCTGCAAACAGATTTGTAGTTTTTGCTGTTTGCCTTCACCCTCCAACATTGGCTACACCTTCATTTGTTACAGTCTTGTACTAAATGATTTTCATCCTCTCAGAAATGACATGCTTTAGATTGACCTAATACCTAACAAATCCTCATCCTCACAGAAATAACATGCTTTAGATTGACTCAGTATCTAACAAATTTATATTACATCTTCTTTCTTTTTATTCTTCTTTCCATTTGTATACATACACTATCCGGCACTGTGTCCAATTTGCATAAAATGGACTTATTGTTATATGATCTCTTCATAATATTTTTCTCTCATCATTTCTTCCTCCTTTTTAAACTCTGAAGTTAATCTGTTTATCCATTTTCCTTCCTTTATTATTTCACTGTCTTCCCCTATCTTAGCACATACTCCTCTATGGTCTGAAAACTCTGTCATTTGTACTACCCCTACTTCCTTTCATGTCTTTAGAGCAAAGTATATGATCAAGTTCAGTCTTAAAAATTCACCTTTAATATGTCCATTATCTTTCCTTTCCTACTTTTAAATTTCCAGATCATATTAATTCCCTTAATAATTTAATATCCTGGGTTATTTTTCCCCTTTCTTTCTGCAGGTTAGAGTTAAAAATTTCTGCAATCACTATTGATATAGTCACTAATATAGTTTTTTTAATTCCTTCAAACCACTGTTTTCCCTCCATAATATTAATAATCATTATTAATCTTATACATGTTTGCCTCATTCTCATATCTCATATCAGTACCCTAGATGGTATTGCTATTGTTACATCTAGAATTCTTATTTCTTCATTTTTTATAAGAATTCCTATTTCAGAACATGACCAATTTCCTACCAACCAAGTAATTTGGCCGCACCCACACTACCTGTATTCTTTCCCCTTTTTGTTCTTTGTTACATCTGCTACTTTGTAAGCAAAAAAATCCACTTTTACTTTTACCACAACCAAACCTCTTATATCATTTGCAATGCTATTCATATTTAATGCTAATATTCCTATAGCACCCCTTTTCTTTTTATTTTTTATTCTTTTCCTTTTTGTGTTTTATGTACAGATCTTATGTTTATTTTCCTTCTCCTAAATCTCCCACAATTGATATTTCACTATTTTGTTCTTGTTCTTCCTGTCTCCATTTCTCACTCTTCTTCTTCACTTTCTAAAATTACCAATCTGTTCTCTTCCTGTATATTAATAACTTATTTTGAACTATTTATTCTATAACAACTTCTTCATTGTTTAACCTTTTTTCAGAATTACCACCTTCTCTTTCTATCTTCTGTAGTAATGTTTTCTACTGTTTGTCTTTCATCTGACTTTCTTTTTCATCTACTCTTTCCTTTTATAACATGGTCAGTCAAACCAGATGTGAATGCATTTTTCACATTTTCTGCAAACAAATTTGTAGTTTTTGCTATTTGCTTTCTCCCTCGATATTGGCTACACTTTCACTTGTTACAGCCTTGTACTAAATAATTTTCATCCTCACAGAAATAACATGCTTTAGACTGACCCAGTATCTAGCAAATTCTCTCCTTCTGTTCAAAATTATTGTACTTGAAATATGTTGAACTTTCCCATCTTTAACATATATTGTTACCCACACTTCCTAACTCCCAGTCCATGCACTTTTTCATCACATATTTATTTACCTTCTTGTACTTTTCTACATAATGAAGAAAAAAAAACATTTTAACTCATGCTCATCCATATCTAAAGTGGACTTTTCTTTTCTTTTCTTTTTTTTGGCTGTAGTTCCAGCCTTTGAAATAAATAGTTTTTCTGTGGTGCTACTATATTTCTTTTTCCAGTTTCAGTCTCAGTCATAAAACTTTCCAACAATGTAAAGCTTTTAAACGTCACTTCACAAAAATTTTCAGCTCACAAATGAACTAATGCTCTTGTGTCTTTAATGTTAAACCCTAGTGGCAAATAATATTATCCATAACATCACACCTGATCACTCTGCTATTATTTTTACTTTTTATTCTTACCGCTGGTCATATTCTCTGTCGCTGTTAAGAAACTGCAAATTGTTGTCCCCTTTCAGTTCCTTCTTCTACTCTTCCTTGCCTTTATGCATCTACAGAACTTCTTTCTTGTAACCAAAAAAACCTGTGGCAGAGATAAACTCTTGAAACTGTCTACTCAATGAGCTGAGAATGCCTTCAGTGTTTCCCCTTCACCTGCTGTTGCTTCTGTTTCTAACCTCTTATTTTCTTCCTCCTGTAATACTTTCTCCACTATGTCACTTGATTATGCTTCCTCTTATTGCTTTGGCTCTGCCTGGTTCATCTAATTTACCAGCACTTTCTCTCCAGTCCTCCAATTTCCAACTCTGTGACAATTTTTTCATCCCCTTTCTTCACTATGTTTTCTCATCATCCTCTGCATCTCTATTGTACTCTCTTCCATCTTGGAATTCCTGGAACTGCAGTGGCAGCTCTCTGACACCATCTAGCAGCTAGTGAGAGTGGTTAACCTCCTCTCCTCCAAATAGCAGGGGAAGTTCTCTGGTGATATGGCCAAATTTCCCCTAGTTAGTAAAACTACCACCTGAGTTCTCCCCAGAAAGATGACACTGTAGCTATGACTATGTAGCTAATTTGTAAGGTGTACTGTAAAAAGCTAAGCTGCCTTACTTCAATGAACTGTGTATCTCTGTCAGGCTGTACAGTACGGTTTGACATCCCAAGCATAGCAGCACCTGGAACGCTAAGCTGTACCAGCTGCTCAGGTGCACCATTAAAGAATATGGGATAGGGAATGTGCACTGATGGTGACTACTGTGATTCGTGTCTATGGAATGAGGTCACCACTAACAGTATGTTGAGCAAAGAGTGCAAGAGAAACTGTAGAAAAGCTTAAAGATTGCTCAGTTTCAATGAACTCTAAAAGCACATCCAATTTAGCATCATCACCATGGCCTTAATCATTATGCTTCAACTTCATCTCTATATTGAGCATCACTTGCTTTCAAATCACTAATGAAAGACTGTCTTATTTTTTTTCCAGTATTTAGAAATAATTCTTTTTATAAATCTGTTTTGCAGTCAGACTCAAAAGAAATAATATATTTCACTCTTAAGCTCTTATTATTTTCCAATGCTTGAGCTTCCTCCCTGTTTAGCTGTAGAAGAAACAGTTTCATTCATATTGTTGACTAGAACATTCCAATCATTTGAAATCTCTGCTTTCATACTAATGTATATGATTATACCATCTTTTAGTGATTCTAAATGGTAACATCGCTAGGGGTAACATTTACTTGTATTAAGTCATTTAATTACCCCAAGATTTTTTGTTTGTTAAAACATCTTTAAAATGCTTGTATTTGATTAGTTCAGAAATAAAGAGTTTGTGAAAATTTAAAGACAAACACTTTGTTGTTATAACGTTCACTAAAAGTCATAAATTAGACAAAATAATCTTTAAATTCAACTTCTGAGTAAGTCTATTTTTTTGCAGCTAAAGCTGAAAATGTATAGATTAAAAAAGAAAGCACATACCTGCACACATCACTAATCAAAGAGATTTACCTCACAAATATATATATATATATTTTTTTTTTTACTCAGGATAGCAGAATTCCATTACAAGTTTGTTTAAAAAATAAGTGATAATTAATCGTTTATGTAGCTTAACTCAACTTAGAAAGTTTCTCCTTTGCTTGAGATATTAAATATTATGATGTAAATCTGTCCTGAAATTAAAAGTCCATATTTGGAGCAATTGCAACTATTTTGCCAGGCCACCTAGCACACCAACACGCTGCTTGCTCAAAGAAACTTAAATAATTATAATTAATATTATTTCTACTCATCCTGTGCCACAGAAATTCAACAAATATAATTCAAAATTCTGAAACATGGATAACTTTCAGGGATCTGAACTGCTTTATTGATCTTTTGTACTGTTAACAGAGCTAAAATGAATCTCCTCTGTAGAATCCATGATGGACAGTCTGTTGCCCCTGGTGCTCAGATTGAAAACTCAGCCTGGTGACTAACTCATAGAGGTTCATACTTTGCTAGAGACTTTGGGGGTAAGTTGAACATCCTTTCCAGGTACATTAGCCCCAGTTTATTATTAACTAAGTACAGGAACTAAATGAAATATTATCAGGATGGAAGTATATAAGATAGATAACATGAAGGGTATTTTTTAAATAATATGTTTGCTCTTGTCAACATATTCTTTAAAAAGCACAAATGTATCTACTGAAATTTTGGTGTTTAGGCAGTTGAAGTGAAAAGCATAGATGAGGTAAAAAATAGTGCTTGATGGATTTGTTAGTATGGCAGTGTGGCAATGTAAATGTAACACTTGCAGTGCGAGGGTTTACCCGACCACTTTTGGCTTGTACTGTTTTTGAAGGTTCAGTAGTGAGAACGAACACTGATGCTGCTTACATGTGCTGTTCCTTCCTATAAACCTAATTATTCCTCACCCTGCATACGCAATACATTTGACTGATGTCACCTGGTTTCTGTAAGTTCTACTTTAAATTATTGCATCCTGTTGAATATTTTAATATGTAAAACTGAATGATATTTGTGGAAGAAGCAGTTACTGATTTAGAATGTATGCTTTGAGCATGCCGCTTCATGTGTGATATTTTCGCTACTGGCAGTCACGTTTGGAGAAGCATGGCTTAGCAATAGAATAAGACATGTCACCTGTCTCTGACTTAACACTTTTAGTTACTAAAACATATTTGTTGAGAAGCTGGTGTGCTGCCTATACTTTATGTTTTTATAACGTAAATTTTGATTTTGAATCTTGAGGCATCCATTCCTCAAGCCTGAATGTTTTTTTTCATGAAAGCCTTGTGATATGATATGTAAAGGTGCTGTTGTTTATTGTTTCTCTCCCTTTCTCGTGACCTTCAGAATTCATAGGTCTTTTAATACCACTGATGCAATTACCATACTGTGTCAGCAGTACATAGGTCACAGAAATGACTTTAAGCTATCTCATTGTAACTCTAATACAGATGTAATGTGGTGTTTATTCAATGATTCCAGGTACAGTTTCCTCATTTTATTTACTTTGTGTTGCTGAGCCTGAGTATTTGTTTTCACTGTAATTTTAATTCATCAAATTTTATGTGTCATGTTGCTAAAATATATAGGCATACCTGTATCTCACAAACACTCCAAGGTTCACCTACTGCTGAAATGCTAACACGGGGAACAAATCTTGCTGTTTTGAGGTATAGACTACTTGTCATGAAGTCTTGTCATACTGGCTGTGTCTTTCTAAGCTCTTTTTTATCAAATGATCTAGAGGCATAGTATTTCCGTATATGAATAAACTATTCCTAAAACCATTTATCATATTGTCAGTATATTTACAGCAACTATTACTGTGGCTGTCGTCCAACATAAAATGCTATCCTTTTGTATCCAAGACAACTCAAAAAGCACAAGGCTGTTATAGCCATCATATCTTCTTTTGTTAATAAATATTTTGATCCTTGAAGGCTACTCTGGAGAATGACATTCGCTTACTTTTATTTAAATCCTAGTTTCTATGATTCCTTGCTACCTTCCATATTTCAAAAGCTGAATTAGTGGACACAGATTCATAAGAAGAACTTATTATAAAATGTCAGCAAGATGCCCATCTGTCACAGTCTGTAATCTGTTTTATTATGCATACATACCACTATTTTGTTTTATTATTTATTTATTGCATTTGTTTACCGGGAAAGTCTACTGGGCCTAAAAGAGCCCATTTTCAGTGGAGGCCCGAGGAGAAAAGCTCCAACAAGAACATAGATACAAAAAATATCAAGCATTAATTGGTACAAAAGTAGCTACAGTGTTACCCATAGTGATTACAATAATATATACAGAATATATACATAAAAGCAGGAATTTTGTTGGTTGCAAGATAAATTCAATCAGAGAGGTATAAACACTGCTGTATTAATCAGCATTATTGTACCAGTATCAACAAGTGATAAAAAATAATAATTATGGAGAAAATCTCATCAGCAGTAGCAAAAAGCCAAGGAGTTTAGTTATCATATAAGGAGAAAGAGGAAGTTAGGTTATAGAGTAGGTACATAGCCAGGGTAAGTTGAGATGATTTTTCAGTATTTGTTTGGAGGTGGTGGTGTTGCCTGTCTTTCTTATAGAAGGTGGAAGTGAGTTCCATAGTTTGTCGATGGTGAAGGAATAGATGAGTTGACCAACAGGTAAGGTGGGCTTTTCTACTAAGCCACTACTGTGACTTAAACTTGTAGGTGAACATTTATCTGGGAGTAAAATACATACACAGTTGAAACAACAACAAAAATGAAAGTAAACAAAATAATTAAAACAATATGTTCACATTTGCTTAGAAAAGGCTATCACTACCCTTACATTCATCTGTAGATGACCCATGACTCCATGTAATAGCAAGTACTTCAGTTCATTTTTATAAGCAGTGCAAAAAACAAAAGATTCAGAAAGTATGATCATACTGTACCAATGGTTGTGGAGTAGTCATCCCTCTGAATATAAGGCTTCAGATTTCCCCTGGTTTCATTTACAAAATGCTGAATTACTTCATCCAAACTATTGAATGTTATCTGAAAAGTTAAGAGAAAAGTGTGTAGTTAAACAAATGATTTCATAAAACATATTACACTCTGAAGCTGATACACACCAGCACATTACACAACTTCATATGACAAGCCGATTCTGAAGGGTCAGCCAGTTTATGTATCTCAATCAGGTCATTCTAAATTAACAAAACAAGTGACAAAGGTCCAAACAAAAGCGAGCTCAGATGGATCCATGGTTGAACTACAATTTATTGAACTTTAATAAACACAAAATAAAAAAGATTATGTTTTTTTTTTCACTTCTTAAGAACTTCATCAGATAATCCTATAGATTATGTTTAAGTACACTCAAAAGCAACCCCATTGGTCAACCCACACACACACACACACACACACACACACACACACACACACACACACACGCACGCACGCACGCACGCACACACACACACACACACACACACACACACGCACGCACGCACACACACACACACACACACACATATCCACACCCTTCCTTAAAGCAGTACATACCTTTTATCCTGACTGTTTCTCCTGGAAAATGTCTTTTTCCAATTTATTTTATATATTTTCAGTGTTTGTCTGGCAAAATGTGTAACTCCATGTTGTATTATTTAAATGACCTTCGTATAAGGCTGTATAAATTTGCTTCTCTTGTTTTTTTTTTTGTTTTTTTTGTAATAATGTTTCGGAGTTTTTCTCCCCGGGCCTCTGCTGTAAATGGACCTGGTCCAGTTGGAATTTCCCGGTTAACAAATGTAAAATAAAATAAAAATAAAATAAAATAAAATAAATCCAATATTCACCTTAAAAAAATATCTAAAATATATAAATATAGCAAATAAAATACGTAACACCAATATAGGAACACACGACTCATATCTAATAACAGGCCTAAAAAAATCAAAATATCTGATAAAAGGGCAATAGAAATACTTAATTATTTATAAGTACTTGAATGTTTAAAGTTATTAAATGTTTAAAATGTTAAAATAGTTAAGCTTACAGCAACTGATACTCTCAGAAGTCTCCCCTCCAAGTGCTAACCAGCCCCAACCCTGCATAACTCCCAAGATGAAATGGAGAATAAGTACAGCCAGGTTAGTCTGGTTACTAGTTGCATGAAATACATAAACATGTATATATAACCCACACACTTCTTAAGGTCATGGTATATAAATAACAAATATAAATAAGTGTATACTAGTTTAAATAAAAACTAAATAAATGTATTCCCTTTATTGGTTCAGTGCTATAAGCTTTAAAATTCAAGCAATACAAATATATTCATTGACCCCAGGCCATTTATAACATCCAATAAAGAACAAGTAAAAAAGTTTAAAAACATGCCATCTGTGGCAAAGCTGAATGAATGCAAACTACCCACCAAAATACATTATCTTGCTCCTTTTTAATGACGGCTTTCAAAACTGTTAGACTTTATTACAGGAAAATTGGAAATTTTGTATACTAGAAGATCTCTAAATGTAACTGTGGTGGCTTTATACAAACTGAAGCAGAGAACAGTGTTCAGGATACAGCGTTTAACCTTGTGTTCTGTGCTCTCAGGATAGCAATAAGGACAATGAATAACTTGTTTCCCTGTTGCAGTCTAATAAACCAAAGTACAGATCTGATTACTGGACCAAACATTTTACAATTAGAACTATGGGAATAACCAAAGCTTAAAGACTAAAATAAACAATTGATTGCTGTGTTATAGTTATTTAGTGCTGTTTTATAATTTGACATTTTTGTGTGTATGCAAGACTATAACAGGCTTTCACGAATTTCATGCTTCTAACATAAATCATTATAAGGCATATTAACAATATCTGCTTACAGTTGCATCCAATATATATATATATATATATATATATATATATATATATATATATATATATAATATATAATATATGTATATATTTATGGGTCCATGTTAAATGGGCGAACAGGCACATAAATGAAGACCAGTTCACCGAGACAAGATCGCCAACAACGGAAATGCCCGGCAAACAAATCCACAATTTTTGGAAGCAGAGTGGCAGTCCATCAAATGTGTCATATCCATATTGGTTAACTGCTCTGCTTTGCACAGACTGATCTGATTTTAAGTGCTGCTGCTGCTCAGATATGAAGGGTTGCTACAATAATTTCTGCTCTCTGACTGGTCAGCTGCATGAGGCATAGAACCAATTAGAAAATACCATTTCCAGAAGGTGACACATTAGTAAAGCAGTCCAACAACCATTGCAAACATTCATGCCTCTGTGCAAGATGCAGAATTCAAACAGCTAAGGAGCAGACACTAAGAAGGCTGGCAGACTGGTCCTTTGACAGCTGTACCAAATTAAATATTCTGATGATAAGTACTTGCTATTCTGTACAGACTGTGAAGAGACATGATAGGCTTGTTTAAGAAGAATGTAAAACATTGCTGTTTAAAAAGAATACTGTATTTAACAGTGCATATATCAATGAGTGGCTTTTGCAAGTTGGTAGTGTATTTATGATAAGTAAAGAAGCAGTTAACATTGTTCTTGCTGTGCTGCCATCTTGTACAATATTAGAGTTGCTGCTTTGCTTTAAATTCTGGTATATCCCAACATTATTAACACTGCCTATAAACATGACTAGGTAACCAGAGGTATGCATTGTGACATGGTGTCAGAATTAGGCTCTTCTTCAGAAAATAAAGGTGAGAATGACATTCCAGTCAGGGAACCTATGTCACATCAGGTAGTGTCAAATGAACTCAGAGTAAGTTGCTTTTTCCAAGAATCAATAGTTTTACCCATCATTTTACTGATTTTAAGCTAGTCAGCCCTTGCAAACTGAATTTTCATTGAATATGACACAATTTGACCAAGCTGAGCTGTTTGATTTTGCTAAGCTGTTTGTCTGATTAGCATGAAGGTATAGGTTTTCACATTTTAGAAGAACAGCTAAGTTCTTCTAAAATGTGAAAACCTATGCCTTCATGCTAGTCAGGCAAACAGCTTAGCGAAATCAAACAGCTCAGCTTGGTCAGTTGGCGGCCACGGTGGTACAGCGGTTAGCGTTGCCACCTCACAGCAAGAGGTTCTCTGGTTCGATTCTTGGCTGGGGTGCCTTCTGTGCAGAGTCTGCATGTCCTCTCTGTGGTTGCGTGGGTTTCCTCTGGGTGCTCCGGTTTCCTCCCACATCCCAAAGACATGCTCTAGGTGGATTGGACACTCCAAATTGGCCCTAGGTGTGAGTGTGTGTGTGTGTGCGTGTGCTTTCTGTGTAAGGTTGGGTGCCGGGTTGGCACCTCAGCACCGTAAAACTCCACTGCCAATCATGAGCGGGCAGGTGATCAGCTGTGGCGAACCCTAACCAGGAATAAAAGCCGAAAGAAGAAGAAGAGCAGCTAGGTTACACTAAGAAACAAAATAAAATCCAGATTAAAAAAAAACTTTGTTATACACCATGGGCAAGGAGGTGAAGTCAGAAATTAATAAGCTCAATGAACATTTTGTGCTGAAAAGAACAATTATAGATGAAAGGGTATGTTGAAGCTTTTGCAAGGTACTTGAATGAACTGATTAAGAATGGTGGGTGTAATGAAATGAAAGATGAACAAATTAGAGTTAGAATTGTAACTAGAAAGGCTTATATGAAGTGCTTCAAATATTACAATTAAAAGAGAATTTTAACTTTGCAAAAAGCTATACAAATGGCAAGATAGGCTGAACTCTTAAAGAAACACAATGCTAATTTAAATATAGCAAGTGGTGTATGTGAGGTAAAACAAAGACAAAACAGCAAATTTAAAAAGGAATGAAATACTGGTCAAAGTAAACAAGTGCATGAGAAGCAAAACTGAGTGCAAGACAGGCAAATGTAGGGGATGTGACCATTATCATCCTGGGTTAGAGTCAGAACTGTACACAGTATGAGGCCAATGGTCTAAGATATGTAAAAGGCTGCGACATTCTGCTGTCATTTGTAATACTATTTAATTAAGGAAGTTGTTTCTGAGAATAAAACTGAAAACAATGTTTAGAAAGAATTTTTCCTTGGGCCAGGTAATAAAAGACTTGCAGTCAGTGTAAGTAGGTTACTCAGGTGGAAGTCTGCTTTATAGATAGGCCTTGCAAGAGAATAAGCCATTTTGAGAGCAGGTCTTTTGGAATATGGCCCCTGTATTCAGTAACTACTATGCCTAATACTGAATCAGACTGACAAGTAAAACTCCCTATTCATGGAACTCCAGTGAGTTTCAAGATTAATACAGATGTCAGTGTTACTGTGATATCATGTGATAACTATAAAACCATCTAGAAGCATCTGCAGTTTCATAAAGCAGAGACAGAAGTGAATAGTCCTGCAGGCAAACTCAAGTGCACTGGTAGATTTCTAGCCATGTCTGAATGGAAGGTACATAAATATGTACATAAATCATTTGCCCACCAGCACTATGGCATATGAAATTTGACTTGATTGTCAGGATAAACAAAATCAGTGTAGATGCAATAAGTAAAGCAGGTCTGCTTAACTGTGAACCAGTAAAAAATAAAGTTGAAGCTGAATGCTTTCCCATGTGCCTTAATCACAGTCAGAAGTGGGCTGTTTTCTATACTGCCTAATGTAGAATCAGAATTCAAATTAATGCAAAAATGTGGTGTGATAGAAAAGTGTGACTGAGCTGGCTGGATGGGGTCAGCTTATGGTCCCAGTCATGAAAAATAATGGCAGTGTCTGAATATGTGGTGATCTGAAAAATGATACAGTTATCAGAAAGGTTTACAATACCTCCCAAAGAAGATCTAGCACCTGCACCTAGACTAGTAAATATCAAAGTGTTTTCCACATGATATGCTTCCTGTGGGTTTGGCAAATAACCCTAGAGAAAATGTATGTATGTATGTATTTATTTTTATTTATTTATTTATTTTATTTTACATTTGTTAACTTGGGGTGTCTGACTGAGCCGAAAGGGCCCTTTTTCGGCAGAGGCCCGGGGAGAAAAGCTCCACAAAGAAAAATTACAGACACATTTAGTTATTTAGACATGATCAGTATATACACAAATGTATGTATTTATTTATTTGTTTGACATTTGTTTACTGGGAAAGTCCAATTGGGTGGGTGTCCATTTTCAGTGGAGGCCTCCAGAGAAAAGGTCTAGAAACAATTAACATATTAGATTAGCTTACATTAGGTTATTACAGAGCAGCAATGAATGTTTTCACATACAAGAAAGAAGATAGCAATAACCAATGACATCTGTGTGGTATATTATACAATAATGGATAGCACATCATTTTTATATATATTAGATGAAACATACTTGCACATTAATTAGATGTTAGATATTACTAAGGAGACTATATACATGAGACAAGTGGTCTTTACAATTATATGATTCAGATCTGTATGATTCTGCCTGATAGTTAAATAATTGTTTATTATAATGTACTTAGTATACATATCATATAGTATATTATAATGTACTTAGTATACATATCATGTAGTATATTGTAATGTACTTAGTATACATATCATGTAGTATATTATAATGTACTTAGTGTACATATCATGTAGTATATTATAATGTACTTAGTATACATATCATGTAGTATATTGTAATGTACTTAGTATACATATCATGTAGTATATTATAATGTACTTAGTGTACATATCATGTAGTATATTATAATGTACTTAGTATAGATATCATGTAGTATATTGTAATGTACTTAGTGTACATATCATGTAGTATATTATAATGTACTTAGTATACATATCATGTAGTATATTATAATGTACTTAGTATAGATATCATGTAGTATATTATAATGTACTTAGTGTACATATCATGTAGTATATTATAATGTACTTAGTATAGATATCATGTAGTACAGGGTTGAGAGAGGAGGGCAATTACAGGAGAGGGAAACTAGTAGACAGAAACGTAAGTAATGTGACTAGGACTAGTATGGATAGGGAAGAAGCGAAAAGGGAGAAAGAAAAGTTAGGGGACTGTATAGTGATAATGGTAGTGTAATGCATAGGTAAAAGAGGCCAAAAATTATCAGCTATATAAAATATAATAGCAAGATGAAGGGTAATGCTGTTACAGTTACAAATTAGGGAGATATTTGATGAACCTGGTGTCAAAATAGTCAAAAGCTGACAATTTTAAGTACTCCAATGGTAAGATTTTGTTTTAGGACCTGCTATTTGGCATAACCTCAGCATGAGAATTATTTCAATGTGAAATGAGTAACTTGTTAAAAAGGCATGAAGGTGGTGCTGTCACAGATTACATACTGTTTTTTGGTCCTGGTAAAGAGACATCTGATTTGAGGTTGAAGGCTGTGTTCCAAACTATTAAGGACCTATGTCTGAAACTAAACCAAGACAAATGCTGCTTTGAAAAGTCTGAGCTTCAATATTTTGATGACAGAAATATGGAGCTGGACCAGATGCAAGCAAAGTCAGAGCAATGGCAGAACTGAAGAGACTAACCTGTGTGACTGATTTATGATGTGGTCCTAGGCAAGATAAAATTCTTGTACAAGTTTGTGCTAGATCTGTTTACAGTGCTCTGTCCACTAACAGCTTTGATAAAAAAGAGACATACACTGGACATGGAGAGATGTTCAAGACCAAGCCTTCAACAATGTAAAACAAATGCAGACCACAGCTCCAGTGCTAGCATACTATGATGTAATCAAACTGACAATAGTAAGTGCTGATGTCACAGTTCCAGTGCTAGCATAGTATGATGTCACCAAACTGACAATAGTAAGTGCTGATGTTTTCAGCTATGGTTGAGGTGCAGTTCAACATTAAACAGATGAACAAGTGTTAGATCTTGCTGGTTACTGCCCCAGAATGCTAACTAATGCTGAACCGAAATGTTCACAGATTGAGAAGGAGTGTATTGCAATTGTGTGAGCATGTGAGATATTCTCCAGGTACTTATTAAGACTAGAGAGTTTCTAACTCTGGACCATAAGCCACTAGTTCTATTGATTAATTCCTATAGTTCAGACAGGGTACCTCACACTTGTCAAAGGTTGCTTATGAAACTGAGATGGTTTAATACCAGAGCAATCAGTGTGACTGGAAAATCATGGCCGATATGTTATTCAGAAACTATTCATCAAAAAAACAAAATGCAACTTTTTAAACACAAAAATCCAAAATGATGCAACAACCAGCCAGCCATAGGAAAATATAAAAATATTATTTTAATAAGATACCCAAAATAAACAGGCAGGATTAAGCACCTTTGTCTATTACAAACTCAGACTTCATCAGAATCAAATGCCTACATCATGCTACATTTTTAAATACCTCTCCATCAAAGTCTTATGAACAGTAACCACAAATTACCAACAAGACCTGATTTAAAGGACTAACAACTATATAAAAATAAAAAAAATAAGTGAAAAAATTATTTATACATACATACTCATGCAAAAGTGGTAACCACACATCAGTTTATATGGGTCTACTTCAGAAGTATGACAAACCAAAAGACTGAATCCCAAAATACTGAAAATTCAAAATACTGAACACATTTTTAATGCAGGGGCAGATCCCCCTGCACCCCTCATATGGGGGCTGTGCCACCCACTCCCCCTGTTAACTGTATATACCAACACCAAGATCAGACAACAGTGGAGAAGGGGCAAATTCCATCATCCATTATTTTGAATTTTCAGTCTTTTGTGATTTAGTCTTCTGAAGTAGACCCATTTAAACAACATAAGATTTAAGTCTCACTACACTGCCTATGGAAATGTGGTCATTTAAACCAGGTGGGGATGTACCATTTAATCAAGGCTGCCGACATAGTTCCTTTTCTTTGATCAAATCGTCCCATGCCCCCCCCCCCCCTGGAATTTTTCACCACACAGTCCATACCAAAAAACAGAAAGTAATGATTAGGACATGTTGTGATGTGCTTGGCCAAAGTGTATTTTCATTGTATTTCCTGATATCCAAAAAGTGCTCATAAATACATTACTTTAATTTTCTTTGCATTTTCCCCCACTTAAAACCCATTGCATTTTTGGCACAAAGCTAGATAAACTACCCCCTTTGTGTTACAGTTGCAAAAAAGGAGGCTTTAATGTTGCAACTCTTAGCCACGACTGAGTTACCAACCAAAATGTTATTACATTGGGAGCAAAACCCTCATTTAGTTGTTCCCATCTTCTTATCACTTAACTTATCACTTGTTTGAAACCCATGTTCAAGATAGTTCTTGAAAGATTTCCCTTTGCGGTAAACAATAAATGTTTTTCCCCCAATTTTTCTGTCAACCCATTATAACAAGAAAACACAGACCAATTTTTATATAATTTTTTTCAGTCATAAATTGGGACTCAAAAGTATGTTCCATAATAAAAGATAAGGTGTGGTCTTTAACTAATTTTGGGGTACTCTCAAATAACTCTTTGACAATGTGAACAGACCTTTTTAATAAAGGTACTATTGTTCCCTCCATCCTTTTTTGCATTACGCTGTCACCAACTGCCCTTATTAAGTTTGAAGTGTTACCATGGGCAGCAAACATAGCCAGATTAAGGCATTCCTGCTCATATTGTTCATCCTCAGATGTCATCCTAACTAGACATATATACTGTCCCTTAATAATGCCCCTTTTTTGATAATCAGGATGGTTACTTGTATAGCATAACAAACTGTTAGAATAGTTGGTTTTCTATGCATGTTACTTACAATATATTTTCTACCAAAATCCTTGGAAATACACACATCCAAATAGTTAATAGTTTGCACATCATAAGAAAAAGTAAACCATAAAAAAGATGTTGAATTCAGATAATTAATAAAGGGGATTATCTGCTTACAAGATCTATCCCAGATGATAAAATATCTTCTGGGTACCTTACATACATTTTCCAAGGGACTGGCTCATATTTCTTAAACAAAAAGAGTTTTTCTCACCGAATGAGAACAATATTAGCAAAAATGGGGGAACACGAGGCCCTCATAAGTACACCTTTTGTTTGCTGAAAATACTGACCATCCAAAAAAAACATTATTCTTAATTACTAGTTCCATGAGTAGTACCCATATATTATCCTTGTTGTCTAAGGAAGTACATCCAATAAGAAAGTCACAAACCCACTCCAAGCCAATGGAGTGGGGAATACCGTTAAACAATTCAACAACATCAGTAGCCAAAAAAATAAAGTCATCTGAATAATCTAGATCTTTGATCTTAAGCAGAAAATTCCAAGAATCTCAACTTAAGTAAAAAGTTCCAGCCATTGTTTCAATTTGAGGTCAATATATTTGGCTAGAGGGTGTGTTTTTGAACATCTAGCATTCACAATGGGTCTCACTGGTGGGTCAGTAGCACTTTTATGAATTTTTGGAATCCTGAAAATCGAAGGCACTACCAGAAATTTCACATTTAAAAACTCAAACAGCTCAGCATCAATTTATTTTTGGTATAAAAGGTCTTTAAGTAAATAATCAATCCTCCAATAGGGAAGGTGTACACATTTCAGAGAAACTTCTTCATAAAAATTATTATCCAAGATAAAACTGTTCATTTTATTCAGGTAATCTTCCCTACCCATAATAACTACCCCTACTCCCTTATCAGGTTTCATAAGTCTTACATTTTTGCCCTGAGCAAGTTCTTTTAACAACACAAATTCTTTACTTATTAAGTTCCATTGAATGCCGTGTTGTGGTTTCCATCGCCATAAAAATCTTAAGGCATTGTCAACAAGCTTTTCAAAAATGAGAACATGTAGGGAGAGAGATGGGTTAAAAGTACTGCTCTGATGAAATGTATTGATACCCGGAAGCAAGAAGTTACCATCAAAAATCATTTTAAAATTTAATTTTCTCAAGAAAACTTTGTTTTCTTGTTATAATGGGTTAATAGAAAAATTGGGGGGAAAACCTCTTATTGTTTACCGCAAAGGGAAATCTTTCAAGAACTATCTTGAAAATGGGTTTCATACAAGTGATAACGTAAGTAATAAAAAGGTGGGAACGGTGGGTTTTGCTCTCAATGTAAAAACATTTTGGTTGGTAACTCAGTCATGGTTAACAGTTACAACATTAAAGTCTCCTTTTTTGCAACTGTAACACAAAGGGGGTAGTTTATTTAGCTTTGTGCCAAAAAAGAAATGGATTTTATGTGGGGAAAAAGTAAAGAAAATTAAAGGAACAAATTTATGAGCATGTTTTGGATATCAGAAAATACAATGAAACAAACTCTTTGGCCAAGCACATCACAGCATGTCCTGATCATTACTTTCTGTTTTTTGGTTAGCATTGTGTGGTGAAAAATTCCAGGGGGGGGGCCATGGGAGGATTTGATTGAAGAAAAGGAACTACGTTGGCAGCTTCGATTAAATGCTACACCCCCACCTGGTTTAAATGACCACATTTCCATAGGCAGTGTACCGAGACTTAAATCTTATGTTGTACAAACTGATATGTGGTTAAAACTTTTTAGTGAATATGTATGTACACATAATTATTTTACTTATTTTTTATTTTTATATAGTTGTTGGTCCTTTAAATAAGGTCTTGTTGGTAATTTGTGGTTATTGTTCATGTGACTTTGATGGAGGGGTATTTAAAATGTAACTGTATTTAAAAATGTAGCATGATGTAAGCATTTTATTCTGGTGAAGTCTGAGTTTGTAACAAATGAAAGTGCTTAATCCTGCCTGTTTATTTTATGTATCTTATTCAAACAATATTTTTATATTTTCCTATGGCTGTCCGGTTGCTGGATTGTTTTGGATTTTTGTGGTTAACATGTTATCCAGAACTCTAGCACATGACTAAATGATGTATGAAGTGAAGAAGATGTTATCACCTATGTTAAGAGCTCATGACCAAAAGACCAGTAACTGCAAGAGACAAGCAATGTTGAAACAAACAGCCAAGAGTGATGTTGGAACAAACAGCAAAGAATAACCACGACTTACAAACTGTTATCAGATATGCACTGTCAGCCTTTGTGTGAGTGCACCTGTTTCACTTCAGACCACTCTATAATATGATTCCAGACAAAATGCTGCCCATTAAAATTATTTGTCTCACCGTTTTCCTTCCACAGGTAACAGTATGACTTATGGTGGGTGAGAAGTCAGAACTCTGTCAAGGTATCGAGACCGTAATCAAATAATATGGACAAACTGATGACTGTTTTTAATTTTTCCTTGTAAAGAATGCATTTGTCTGCTAAAAATAATATTCACCTTCATATCCTTCAGAAAATGCATGTGAACACAAATCCTATTATTCTAGCAACGTTCCAAGTTTATAAGAGCAATATTTAAAATATGTCCCTGTTTTGGGTCCTTGTCCCCCATTATTTTAGAATCTGTCCAGATTTCTTATGCTCAGAGGTTATATGGTGTGTCTGGTGGACTTTTTTGAGGAGTGATGGAATCACTAGATAATGGCCAGTCAGTGTATATTACCTACCTGGATGTAGCTAAGATCTTTGACACAATCTCATACTGATATTATCAAAAACCTCACTAACTTGAATACTAAACCCCATGTAACCCATTAGTTAGCAAACTGGCTCATTGAGAGAACACATATAGTTATGGTTGGCAGCAATAGCTCTCATCCTCTTAGCACAAAAAAATCTGGACAAATCCAAAAATAAAGAGGGGACAAAGTCCCAAAAATTGGCACAAATTTTAAATATTGCTCTTATAAACACAGAAAGTTTCTAGAATGCCATGCATTTTCTGAAGGATCTGAAGTCTAAAACTAAAAATCTGGTCATTGTTTAGTGAATTCAGTCCTCACTGATTTGCCAAAAAGCATCCAGAAAATCACACGTTATGAGGAACAGATCAAAAATATGAGGTAAAAATCTGGACATTCTGCAAAAATCTCGACAATTGAGAGGTATGTTGGCAGCATGATTTCCTCTAAAAGACTTGTCACTAATAACATTCTAAAGAGATCTGTATCGGGTCCACTATTTTTCAGCATATACTTTTCTGATACTTAAGCTGATGTTAAGGGTCAATGGCTGACAAAGTTTGTTGATGATTGCAAACTTGTGCTATTATTAACTCTCCAAATGATGCATATACTATGCAAGAAGGTCTAAACCACATGAATTCCTGATGTCATAACAATGGGTTTAATCTTAATGCTCAAAAATGTAGGAGAGGACTCTTTAGGGATCATGAAAACCTCTGCATCAACCAAATAAAAGATATCCCCCTAAAAGTCAATACCACTATTAAGAATCTAGGCACATTTGCGGATGATGAACTTTCATTTGAAGATCATGTATCGACTACTGCTAGAAAATTATTCTGCCTGGCCCAATAATTACTAAAGTCATATCCTCCAGATAAAAGGAAGTTATCTGTAGTAACTACCATGCAAGCATGATGAAATGGGGTCTCTTTAACACAGAGCTGTTGACATACAGTATCACTGGATACAGTGCGAGTGGAAAAGAAATCAAAAGAAAGAAATAATACTCCTGTACAATAATCTGTGAAATAGACACATTGCAATTTTATCATAAATTTTAATGATTGTTATTAGGAAGGCTGTACATAAGTTTTCTTTTTATATACAGTGTAAATGGTATTATATTTTTATTCCAGACCAAGCTGCTTGATATGTTTTTTTTTAAGAAAAAACATCTTTATTAAATTAAAACATCTTTATTAAATTATCACTTTATGACATAGGCAGTCTTACATTTATATGAATGAAAAACATTGACACCACGTTAGTTGCAAACATTATGCATCACAGACACCATTGAAACAACTGTAGTTGCAAACATTATACAGCACTTATAATCTAACCAGTCATTGTCAGTTAAGCATTATACAACTTATTGAAACCTTGCCTTCTTTTAAATGTTGTTCCTTCTTTGCATATATTGTTCCCACAATTCCCATTTTTTCCATGCAATATGCTCCTTCCCTTTTCTAAAGATCCCAATTCCATTTGTTTTATCTCTGTTACTGTTTTCACTACTTCTAGTAAAGTTGGTTTAGACTCTGATTTTGATTTTCTAGTAAATGTTTTTTGGTAGGCACTATAATTCGACTCAACAAGGCTTTACTATGTCTAGGCAATTCTGATTCTGTATCATAGCTCAAAAAAATCATCTCTCAAGTCAATCCAATCTGCTCACACAGCATCTCCAACAGACCGGTCCACAGGGAATCTATAAAGTCTGCCAGCTCATTATACTCTCAGAAACATGTTCCCAACTGCCTCTTTCTTCCCTGTCACACCTCCAACATTTCGTATCACCTGAGGAAAAATTTTTTGGAGTCTGCTTGGGGTATAAAAATACTTATATAAACACTTCCAGGCAAGCATCCTAGAGCTTCTAGACTCTGTTGCATAATTGTGAGATATACATATATCCCCCATTGTCTCTTTGTGAATTGTTTATCCAATCTCTCTACCCAATCCTTTCTAACTCCTCTGGTAGATTCTTATAGTTATCATGCAATATTTTATATGCTCTACTAATTATTCCTTTTTTAACTGCAGCTTCTGTTCTAGATTCTATTAAAAACTTTCATTTAAGACTTTCCTATTTCTTTCTCTTTGCTTATATTCTGATATCAATCTTTGATAGGGAAGGCAATCTCTAACCTGGAGTCTAAATAAATTCTTGGCATCTTGCCATTCTATTACCTTTCCATTTCTAGTTATTTGCTCCCAATACCTTGGTTCCTTTGTCAGTTTTCTCCAATAAACCCATCCCCCTCTTGCCTATTGTCTGCATCCCTAACTGCAGTCATCCCTATTGGCAGAAGCTCTTTTCTCCATTCCCATGTTGGTTTCGTCCTTAAAATACTCCCTGCTATTTTGTGAATATAATATTCTGTATGATCACTTTAGTTCTCCTTAAGAGTTTGCATCCAAAATCTCAGTTTCTCCTTGTTTCTTGAGTCCCCCTCCCATTTCATCATCACCCCTTTTCACCTTGAATTGTAGTTTTCTGCTTGTGTTATGTATAAGAGCCTTAACTGTGTTCTTCTAAAATACCCCCTTAAATTGGGTAATCCTAGTCCGCCTTGTTCTAGTGGAAGACTCAGCTTATCACACTTTATTTCCCCTTGCCATCTTCCCCTCCCAGATAAAATCATTCAGCTCTTTTTCAATTGCTGTCCACAACTTCTCCTCTGGTTGATAAAAAATATGCCCAACCTATGTATAAGATTAGAGGGATTAAAACATTTTAATTGTTTGTATCTTGCTGTTCATATCCATATAACAAAGCCTCCATTTTCTCAATTCTTGTATTATATTCCATTTAGCCTCTTCCACATATCCTTAGCTGCCACGACAGAGTAATTTCCAATCCATACTCCTAAATACTTCATTTTATCATGTCCCCATAAATATGGATATTGTTGGACCAATTCATATGTGGGTACATAATTTACTGCTATCGCCTTTGTTTTAGCTTCATTAATTTTGTATCCTGAAAATATTTGAAACTGTCTTAAAATGTTCCACAATACTGTAATGTCCTTTTCTGTTTTTTTTATGTATAAAATAATATCATCTGTAAACAGAGCCAGTTTTCTTGACTGCCATACTAATTAAATCCTTGAATTTCTGAGTCCCTTATTTTCTTTGCCAATGGTTCTAAATATAATGCAAATAACAAATGTGAAAGAGGACACCCCCTGCCTGGTTCTTCTACTCAAGCAGAAATTTCAGAGAGGACCCCACCGGCTTTAATTGTTGTCTCTGATCCTTCATATATACTTCTAATCAACCTTATAATTGTGTCAGGGGGAAGCAAATACTTCCATTGCCATGTGCATAAAGTCCCAGTCTGCTCTGTCAAATGCTTTCTCTGTATCCAGATCCACTAATAGTTGTATTTTCTTACATTCTGCTCTTCTCTGGATCATCAAAGTTTTGTAATGTTGTCATATGTTTGCCTCCCCTCCACAAAACCACACTGATCCATATCTATCAATTTTGGCATCACTTTTGACATTTTTCAGCCATTATAGACATGAACACTTTATAATTATGGTTTAGTATTGAAATGGGCCTGTATGAAGTTGGATCTGATGGATCTTTACCTTCTTTAGGTATTACAGCTACCACCCCTTTTTTCCAGGATGTGGGTACTTCTCCTCCTCTTAAAATACTGTTAAACAAAACCTTCCAGATCTTTAGCAGTTGTTCCCTCCTAGCTTCCAAACTTCTCCAGGAATACCATCTATTCCTGGGGACTTTCCTATAGATTGCTTATACATCACCATTTTTATCTCATCTTCTCTTAGCCTAACTGTCAGTAACTGAACCTTATCTACCTCTAACTTTGGCACATTTTATTCTTCCATAAACATTTCCATTTATAGCTTTTCTTTATTTCCATATTTCTCAGCTTTATACAAACTTTCATAAAATTTCTGAAATACTAAGCTGTTTGATATGTTGAACAAAATGATGGTTTGTGGCCTCACACTTTACTTACTTGCTTCTCAAGTTGAATGACATAACCACCTGGTGTCCTTGATACCTTGTAGTGTTTCATGGTGGGAAAGCTGCAACGCAAAAACGTTATCACTTTTTTAAATTTTATTTATAGAACTGTATGCTAAACACATGGAATGTTATCACTAAAAGTCAGTGCAGACAAATTTTCAAACAAAGCATAATTACTGTAAAAAATTACCTGCATAAATGTGAATGAGTGACTAACATATGAGTAAATGAGTGGCCAAATGACATGTGAGTGTGTGAGTGACTAAATGAGTATGTAAGTAAGTGACTAAGTGAGGGTAATAGTGAGAGAGTGAATGACTTAATCGTTTAGTGAATGAGTGAGATGTGAGTGAAGGAGTAACTGAGTGAGTGACTGAATAACTGAGTGATGTGAATAAGTGAGTCCAGTGAATGAGTGAATGAGTGAATGAGTTAGCCACTGAGTAAGTGAATGAGTTAGTGAGTGAATAACTGGCAAGTGAGTGAGAGAATTAGTTACTGAGTGAGCAAATGAGTGAGAGAATGATTGGGCCAGAAACTCTGATTTTGATAGCATCTCTGAACCTGTGATCAGCTTGCCAGTGTAAAGTCTAAGCACATTTTAAACAAAAATCTCAAGGGCAGGGAGAAAACAAATGTTGGTTTCAGAAGAGACATGTGATGGTGTTCCTCCTACCTACAAGTACATTAAGATTCTATGTCATCTCTTACTATTTTACAAAATGAGATTTTCTACTATTGTTTCTCCATCTCCAAAAAGCTGTATAGCCACAATATATCAAGAGTGACAGTATGGATAGCTAAAAGAGCATAAACATATGACAAAAGAAAAAAATAAAGGTAGCTTTAATACTGCAATATTAATGGATCTGCTACTACAAAGGAAGGACATCTGACCATCTACAAGAAGGGCATATTGATAATTTTTCCATTACTAAAGATGCTTTAATGTGTTAGAAGAAAGGGTCATAGATTAGCTTATGAAGTAATAAAAAGTTTATATTGATTTATTCTTAAATCTATGAAAAGATACTGCTAGTAAAATTAAAGGTAAATCTTAATATACCACTATCTGTTCAGTAATTTTAGCATTAGCAAAGAACAGCTACTGACTTTATCTATCTGTGACTTTTTTCTTTCATATCCTTTGTCCCATTTCTGTAAAGTTAATAAAATCATGACAGAAGATACTTCGATCTTTTCTGGAGTGTCAAAATGTAGAGGAGAGGAGCTGAGTAAATCTGCTACCTTTTACATTATTAACAAACACTAGTGTGTGTGCTGCTTGACAAACTCGTTTAGTTTATAAATCTTTAACTAAAATGATAGACACCTATGGTTCCACATACTCTTAATACCAACCTGATGGTAATAGAGAAGTTCTGACTATCATTTCCGGGCCGTAAAATGAGACTTCCATATTCAGGATTTTTTTCTAGCATGTCAGTGGCCTCCTGCCGTGAGACAGGGAAGAAACATCTGGACAAAAGACATAGGATGAGTGAGACAACATGCTATAAAACAGTTTTTACTTATGAATACACTGAGATTTACATGTGCTTGCAGGGACCAAGCATACATACATAGACATAATCTCCAAGGTCTGCAGGTAGTTTAAGTACATACTGAGGGAGACGTAGTCGAAGTAACTGTTCACAAGCTCTCATTTTTTTGTAATAGCATAATTTGTAGTTTTTAAAATGTTTAACCAGTTCATACAGCATCAAGATGCCTTCTTGGATAACTAAGGAGAAAGTATGGAATGTCCTTCCCAGATTACTACTGCTTTATGAAGCACATATTTATTTTATTAAGCATTTTTCTCATGTTCATGCATCCTTATTGAAGCTGGGCCACTAAATGCTATCAGCAGCTGTGGAATTTAATGAGTTTTCATCTAGGTATATATTCAGTCATTGTTTTATTATTCTTACACAAGTTCCTGAGTTACAATTTTTGGTATTCTAACCACAGTTACATTACTGAGCACAGTGTTCATATCACTTCATAAACATTGGATATTTAAAAAGCCCTAGTATGTTGAACTTTATGTCATATGTATTAATAAACAGATATTATATACCCATACCCAGAAACAATAATCTGTTGCTCAAGACACAGTAATTTAAAATAGCCACCTCATAACTCCTCATAAATATCTTGTTGTTAAGAAATTGCAGTTTAGAAGACTACTCACAACAGAAAGGAAAGTAGTTGTTGCTGCCAGAGGGTAAACTGATGAAAACACGTTTTATTAAAATTGTTAAGCACTTTCAAATGTATAGACGTTACAAAACTCCTTCAGAGCTTTTATATCAAACTGCAGTCATGAAAATACCAATCAATACATTTCAACTCCTTAAAATCAAATAAAAGTGAATCTACAAACATATTTCCTCACTGTAATAAGTTAAAAAATATATATAATGCAATGGCATTACAATAATATGTCACAACAATTAACAAAGTGAGTGAAACCCTAAATTTATAAAGGTCTAAGTCCAAAGGCTTTTTTAATAGTAACTTTTTCAAATTGGTTGGGGGGTCACCTCATATTCAACTTAATTTGTCAACACAGTTCTTTATATAATAGATTTCTTTCAAGGTTACATCATATTCGTGAATCCTGCTCTGGCTGTAAAAATTACAAAGAAGTTAAAATGTTAACTACTCAGAGCACAGCACAATGTATTTATAAAGGGAATCCATCATTTACGTTACAGACATACATACTTTTATATACAGTGCTTTGGAGCACTTATTTGTATAATGGAGATTCATATACCCTATCACCAAACCAATTATCCAAACTCATTTTAAAACAGCCCAGTCCCTTAAGTGATACTATGTGTACAGGCAAACTGTTCTAAAGATGTGTCATCGTTGTCATCTTAACAGTAATAAACAAATGTCTAACACTATGTTTACCCATTTTAGTAATACATTTCAAATTGCTGTGTTTTAAACTTCTTAAACTATTATTAACTTCAATATCAAACAAAATTTGCAAACTAACATCATGAAATGTTTTTAAAGCACGCGTTAAGTTTACCTCGTAGATATCTATAACTAGTAGGATACAAATTCAAATGTTTACACCTAGAGTAATAGTCTAAGTTTCTCAAGGAGACTATCCATTGTGTGAATCTCCTTTATACCTCTCAACTGTACAGATTTTTGCAGAATGTCCAGATTTTTGCCTCATATTTTTGTTCTGCTTTTCATAAAATTCTGTTTTTCTGGAAAATTAGTGACAAATCATAAGACTAAAGTTAAAAACTAATGACAGACATTTGAGTTTCAGACTTCATACCCTTCAGAAAATTTACGCTGATGCAAAATCTGTTATTCTATCAACTTTCTAAGTTTGTAAGAGCAAGATTTAAAAATTGTCCTTATTTTTGGGCCTTTGTCCCACTTTTATTCATGGCTTTGCCCAGAGTTCATGCTCTAAGAGGTTGAGGAGTATGATCTCCTTTGAGCCCTTTCCCAGCAAAAGAGATTTGCTTGTGTATATGTACAAAATGTAATAAATGTAATACTATATTCAATAATAGGACACGTATGTTTTAAATAACTAGATCGATAGTGTTCAGTTTTTATAGTAAGATTTTTCAACAGAAAACCCATATACTTAATAGCCTTGCCTGAGGCCTCTTCAGCATGTCCCTTAAAAGACATAAATGCCTAAATCATGATAAGAATTCACAACCTGAAGCATAGTAACTGATAAATAGGTAGAATGCATTTGAATCATATTAGAGAAGAACATTACTTTATACTTATCCATACTAAATGTGAGACTAACAGCAAGTGCCCATTGTTCAGTCTTGAAAGATAGTTGTTAAGCTGGTCAAAGTCAGATCTGTTTTGAGTTATAATCTCTATTTGACAATCATCTGCATATTTAAATATCCAACATATATCATGTTTTGGTATAGAAGAAAATGCAAAATTAAATATGACAGGTCTCAAAATAGAGCCCCGAGGGACAACAAATTTAACAAGTGAATAGTTTGTGTAAATATTATTTATCCTGACTCTGTTTCCTGTTGTGTGACCAAGACAATATTCATTTAATTATATAACAGGTAGTATCACATTTTAGTAGACACTCTCTGATAACTTGATTGGGAAGGCTATCAAAAACCTTGGCCAAATCCAAAAAAAACTAACTCCTGGTATAAGACCCGTATCTAGAGCCACAGTGACCTGATCATAAAAAAAATATTACTCTGGGTAGATCTACCTCTAATGAAACCATGTTGGTCCAAGTCCCTAATACCCATAGTCATACTAATTTTATTCATCAGAATCAAAATCACATTTATTGGCCAAGTATGCATGCATACAAGGAATTTGACTTTGGTTTTAGTGACTCTCCAAGTATGAATTACATAAATGACATACATGCAACCATTAAGAACAAGACAAAAAAGTAAATATACATATACATACAAGGTGCAAAATGCAACTCAGTGCAAGAAATACTGAAATAAGTTCTGAAAGAAACAAGTATTAATAATATGTAAACAATACTGCAGAATCCTGGGAGGCTTGGGAGAAAGAATACTCCAACCGAATAATCTGAGTTAACAGTTTATGAACTTGATGGCCTGTGGGGAAAAATTGTTCTTATATCTCCTTGTTTTGGTGCATATTAATCTATAATGCTTGGCTGATGGTAATAGTTCAAAAAGATGGTGTTCTGGATGTGAAGGGTTGGTGATGATTTTCCCTGTCCTTTTCATGACTCTGGAATAGTACAGGTCCTGTAAGGAGGGCAAGCTAGCATCAATGATATTTTTGGCAGACCTGACTATTCGATGCAACGTATTTTTGTCATGATTAGACAGAGATCCAAACCAGACTGTTATGGATGAGCTGAGAACAGACTTAATGACTGCTGTATACAACTAAATCAACAGCTCCTGTGGGAGGTTGAACTTCCTCAGCTGTTGCAGAAAGTATATTCACTGTTGTGCCTTTTTTATGATGGACCCTACATAGGTTCATAGGTTCATAGGTTCATACTAGGCTATCTGCCCGAGGGCATTTACAAGCCTAGCCCATAGTTTTGTGGCTTACGCCACCCCTTTAGTATGGGGAACTATACCCATTATTTTGCTGTGCCTCTGTTGAGCAGTGACACTGAGGTAATCCCTGGGGTATATCTGCGATCTCCCATCCATTGGTCAAGATTTCTCTTGAACAAGGCCAGCAAGGTGCTCTGCCTCACATATACCGGGATTTTATTCCACAGCATAGGGAGTCTTTGGGTGATGAATCTATCCCTCCAGCACGTCCTATTAATAGCCGTGTCGAGGTTTAAGTCTCCCGCCCTTGTGGCAATGATGGATCTAGATTTTTTGAGGTGAAGCATATTCATCAAATCTGGGTTTGACATGGCCTTGTATGTTAGGCAAAGGTCACCTCTGAGCAAGCGGTAAGCGACTGAATAGAGCTGGAGTTCTTTCAGTCGGGCAGCATAGGACAGATGTTTGAGACCCTTTATCCTTTTGGTGAGGAACTTTTGTGGCCTCTCCAGCTGCTGCAAGTGTCGGGTCAGATACATTCCGAATGGGGCATTGTACTCAATCATTGGTCTGATGAGTGATGAGTATAGGGAGACTATGACCTCCCTTGATCTAGATGAGAATCCCTTCATGATAAGGTGGGCAATGTAGAAGGTCTTCCTAACTACTTTAGCTACATGGGTGTCGAATGACAGACTACTATCAACCTGGGTCCCCAGGTCCCTGACAACTTCTTCTGTACTCAGTGGATTGCCACCTATTTGGTAGCTAGGGGTAACCTTGTTTTTCCCGAAGGGTATGACTATGCATTTTTGGCATTTAACTTTAGGCCATGGCTCTGGCACCAGTTATCCGTTTCTGTGAGACCCTTCTGAAGGATATCTGTGTCAGATGTGTTTTCTACTATGGCCCAGTTTGCAGTCATCTGCAAACTTTGTCAGCCATAACCCTCCTGTGTTTGCTTGTACTTCGGAAAAGTAGATGCCAAACAAGAGTGGGCCCAGGACTGAGCCCTGTGGTACACCACTTGTGACAGGCTTTGAGTCTGACATGGCGCCAGCAACTCTGACCCTGTGGGTTCTGTCACTCAGCCAGTTTGCAACCCATCTTGTGATGTATGGGTTAACATTTAAGCTGATGAGTTTTTCAATGATACCCGAGTGGGGTATTGTATCAAAGGCCTTCGCCAGATCGAGGTAGGCTGTATGGACTGCCTTTCCCTCATCAATGGCTTTGACATTGGTCTCCCACTTCAAGATCCGTAAAACTTGAAGGATTCCGCCACTTATTTTCTATTTTTATACACTTATTTAAACTAAAATTCATTAACTCTATCAGACATCTTTCAAATGTTTCCCTAGCAAAGAAGTAACTGATAGGTCTATAGTTTTTGTAATTTCATCATCACCATTTTTATAAACAGGGATAACACATGAAGGTTTCCAAGAGTTAGGAACACATCCATTAACTAATAGTTTGTTGCATATTATATGTAAGACAGGTGATAAAACATCCTTCAATCTAAATAGTAAATAACATGGGATTCAATCAGGACCCATTGAGGCAGATGTCTTAATTTTATTTAAAGCCCAAATAATTGCTGACTCAGGAATTGTTGGACATACCCCTGATACAAAGTCAGATAAGTTACAATTATCTGAATCACCACCTGAATTAAAATTTAAGTAGACATTAAATTCACTAACAACAACCTGTCATTGCAGGTTATCCCATTATCTAATTTGATAGGCTTAATTACTGAAAATTCTGTATTTTGCAAATTTATATATTTATAAAAAGCCTAATCAAGCGCTAAGTGATTGTCCGGTGGTGGTCATTGGGTAGAACAGGACTGTTTTTTCTCTGTTTAGTGGTTTGTATGTCACTAATCAAGTTACATTCATAATTTTCCTTAGACTTCTTAATTTTATATTTCAGAAGTTCACCAATTTTATTAAGTTTATTTCTGTTAACACCAGTTGGAAAAATTATTTACCACTCTATATGCTCATTTTTTTACATCAGTTCAATCTAGTAATTGATTTTGACAGACAAGGAGAAGTTTTGTCATTTCATTGGTTCAATTATACCCCAGGGAGGTTTTTTGGTTTTACACACACACACACACACACACACACACACACACACACACACACACACACACACACACACACACACACACATATATATATATATATATATTTATATATATATATACACATATGGGTCTACTTCTAAATCTTGAAATACTGAAAGACCGACTTTCAGTATCTCAAGACTTAAATACCGAGCATCCACTATACCGAAATATCACAAAACCGAATGTCACTATACCGAAAATTCCAAATATCGAATTTTCAGTTCTGCAATATAACCTCCAGCACAACATAACAAACATCACCACCCCTAAACCTATACCAAACAAATTGTTCTGAAGAAGTTCTGTAATAAATGGAACAAAAGTGCTCAACTTATTTTTTGTTTTAAAATACCAAACATACACACCAACAAAACCCCCCACACCCCCGCTACTTATATATACCAACTCCGAGGTCACACTACCACGAAAGACACTAATAACCTACCACCACGCACCCTACACTTACTTCACACATCATCACACACACACTGCACATTCAAAAAACATACCGCACTCAACAATAACACACATACACTCATCCATCTAACCCACCCAACTCCCAAAACATTCCACAACACTACAAAACAAACCCTCCTACCCAAAACCCTTGAACACTAACAACTTACCTGAATCTCCCTACACAGCCACACATCATCCACCATATCTCACTCCCAAACCACAATGCACCGCAAACACAAGCCACAACACACCACCTCAGCAGCACATTTGATAATGCAAGACTCTGTAAAGTACAGTTTCAGTTAATTGCACTTTTGCGATATTAGTCTCGAGATACTGAAACTCGATCTTTCAGTATTTTGAGATTAAGAAGTGATTTTATATATATATATATATATATATATATATATATATATATATATATATATCTATATAAAATTGAAAAAAAGAAGGTTGACATGGCAGCGCTCATGCTCTGAGCTTAATCTCAGGGCATGCAATAGTAAAACATTTTTTGAAGGGAGCTTTGCACCCTGCCACCCCCATGTAGAGGGCTGCACCCCCCTGCTAATTATATATAGTAAGTCCAAGCTCACAAAATCTCTGAAAAAGGGGGAATATTCCCCAATCATGGGGTTCATCAATCTTGCACACCTTTTGACCATCTGTTTTGCTGACCAAAGTGTATTGCCAAGCCAGATGTCGTCATTAATGAGTTTTGTTTATTTTAATATTAATATATCTCCCTGTCTCTCTCTCTCTCTCTCTCTCTCTCTATATATATATATATATATATATATATATATATCTATATATATATATATATATATATATATATATATATGATCGAAGACCACATTACCGAGATGAAATGAATGAAATGGCACAACATCGAACAGTTAGAATCCTGAATCTCACATAATCAAAAATACACTACTTACAGGAAAGATAGTGCGATCTTGGAGTTGTTATATTTAATTTCTGAGGGATGTGGGGGCGGAGCTCCACTACTAAAATGAAGAAAGGAAAAATAGTTGTAGTTTTTATTTATTTGTTGAGGTTAGCTTCTCCTTAGACTATACTCATGTTTGATTAGTTCCTTATTTCAGGTATTTTGTAATTCAGTGTTTACATAGTGTTTCTTTAAGGTTGTAAAGGATTATGGGATGTTTCACTTGTGGGACATTTTGGTTTCCATTTAGAGTGAGTTATTTTTGATGAAAGCATTTTGGAAGGTTTTAATTTGTTTTGTATAGTTAGATAGCTTAATGGATTGGTTGGAGACGTCCAGGGAGTAGATTTCAATTATTTATTTATTTTTTTATTTATGTAACATTTGTTAAGTCCGACTGAGTTTGTTGCCCATTTTTAGTGGAGGCCCAGGGAGAAAAGTTCCACATACAGACAAATACACAGTACATTAGCACAGGAATTATACTGATAATAATAAGGCAGACAATTACATTGCATAACGGCATAGAAAATTAAGCAGATAATAAAAAGCAAGTATACAATATAAAGCAACTATTACAATATCATGCAATGCAATAGTGTTTGGTAGCTGCCAAACAAGATATGTTTTTCAACATGTTATATGCATTAGAATAGAAGTTATTAGGCAGATTTGGGGGGGGGGCGCGAGGTGG
Organism: Protopterus annectens; assembly: GCF_019279795.1. NCBI lineage: Eukaryota > Metazoa > Chordata > Ceratodontiformes > Protopteridae > Protopterus > Protopterus annectens. The sequence goes on along the minus strand of NC_056728.1, from coordinate 625,136,564 downwards.
GGGGATTTTGTGTAAGTTCATCCAGGTGAGGAGCAAGAGCAGGACCAGTTGTTATTTAGGTAGATCTTTAGCAGGTATTTGAAATGGCCAGGGTCCATGGTAATTAGAATATTCTGAGGGATAGAGTTCCATGCTTTAGAGATGACATTAGAGTAAAGTGAGTCGCTAAAGCAATTGGTGGATTCTGTAACTTTTAATAGTGGCTTATTGGACGATCTTAGCGCCCTATTGTTGAGATGTATTTGTATTAGGTTGTGTATGGCTGGGCATTTGTAAGGTTGGTAAACTATGGAGTGGGTTAGGGTAAGTTGGTTTAAGGATAATAGATTAGATAGCTCTAGCCATTTGAGTTTTTTTAGGGTGAGGCAGTGGTGGGTTCTGTGGGGTAGGTTGGCAGTTAATCTGGATATTTTGTAGTAGCAAGTTTCAAGTTTGTTTAGATCAGTTTTCCTTAGGTTTGTTAGTATGGGGGAGGCATAGAGTCAGGTAAGTAGTAGGTGTGTCCTGGTGATTGCTTGTCTGGATGAGTTAGTTAGAAAGGGCTTAATCCTGTATAGAGAACCTAATTTTATGTGAGCCTTTTTTATTGCCAGAGATATGTGCTTGTCAGATTTCTAATTATTATCAATAGTGGTACCTAATAATTTGGTTTCAGTGATTGGTTGAATTAGGGTGTGATTGGATGAGGTGATATTAATGTCCCATTTCAGATTGCTTGTTTTATGGTTCTTGTTAGAGAATAGCATTAGCTTTGCTTTGCTGGGGTTTAGGATGAGCTGATATTTATCGAGAAAGGATCTGATAGCGGAGAAGGATCTCTGGGTGATGTCTTGTAGATGTGGTAAGGAGGGAATGGAGCAGATGACAGTAGAGTCATCTGCATATTGTATGGTGGTAGCAAGGTTGGTTGCATCATGGAGGTTATTGGTGAGGACAGAGAAGAGCAGTGGACCTAGGATTGACCCTTGTGGAACACCTACAGTTTCAGGGAGTGTCGACGAGAGATCATTTTGCAACTTGACGGCTTGATGGTGATCTGTGAGGTAATTTTGGAACCATGCTAGGTATTTTTTGATATGTTAAGGGATGCTAGTTCTAGGAGGAGCTGATTGTGGGACACTACCATTGAAATATCTAGAAATATTGAGGAGACTATTTGACATTTATTTTTTTAATTGGTTTACAGTCTTGGTAAACTGTAGCAGGGCAGTAGTGGAACTGTGGCCTGGCCAAAATCCATGTTGTGAGTTTGGAAGTAGCTTATTGGTTAGGAGATGATCAATTATCTGTGAGTGGATGAGGGGGAAAGCTGCACCCTCTGCACCCCATGCTAATTATACATACTAACTCCAAGATCATGGAATCCCCAGGGAAAGGGATTATCCCTCCACCCAGGGATTCTCAGTCTATCATACCTGACTGACTGATTATGTAGGATTCGGGATTTTAAATGTTCGATGTGCTGTTTCGTTCATTTGATCTTGGTAATGTAGTCTTCGATCATATGGAGTAGTAGACCTATATATATATGCAAATTGCATGTGAAGAGTCCCACTAGGTGCACAGAAGCAAACCAAGACAGAAAATCGCAAATAAAGCTCTAGCACTCAAACTATTCAGTGCTCCTTTAGTGAACAAAAATACAGCAGACCCAGGTTTTGACTAAGAGTATATGACTTCACTGCATTACATTGACACACCACAATGTCAACAGCTGATGGACTGACTGCAAAAGGTTGACATATGTAGATGGTTCAAAAGGAACAAAAAACAACAGCTCCCAGATACCTGTGTCCACAAAAAAGCTGTAAAGAATCCAAAAACAAACGGTCGACACAGGTTGGGCTCCAGACTAAAACATAGAACTTTAATATCACAAGCGTTTTCACAACTGCTTCATCAGGTGTATTCCTCAAATACATTACAGATCCTTCTTAAATACAGTCCAACTCATCACATGATCACATAAGCACAAAGCCTATTGGCTAAATACTATTTAAAATATACAAGTATTTAAGATATTCAGAATAAAAATATTCAAGATAAAAATATTCAAAAATAAAAATATATTTTTTATAACATAAACTAGTGACTGCTAATGAAAAACAAAAAACCCCCCAAAATATATATATATATATATATATATATATATATATATATATATATATATATATATATATATTAACATACATTTTAAAAACTTGTAAATTCATCTAAATAAAGGCCTAGACTTTAACTTAGGTCTCAATGGTATATGTTCATTCAGGCCATGGCCTGTGTCAGCTCTAAGTGTAACTATCCATTTGGCTTCCAGCTCTTCAGTTTTGTTACAAACATCTCCCCCTCTTGAACTTTAAAAACTCCTAGCAATAGCAAGGAATCTGAAGATATGTGTATTATTAGTGCTAGCAACATGTTTTGCTAAGGCATTAGATTTACTCTGTTTCCTTATATGATAGACATGTTCCCATATCCTCTCCTTAATGGTTCTGTCTGTCTTACCTACGTAGAATTTTCCACATTCCAGGCAATGTGTCAAATTTACAATGTGCTGACTTTCACAGGTAGCATGGACTTTAAAAGTATAACACCGTCCTTGGTCTGGTGTATGAACCGATTATTCATATCTATATAACTGCAAAATTAGCATTTTCTCCAAGGCTTTGTCCCTGTATCATTTATTAGTGTGTTAACTCCACTTTGTACACATAATCATCTTTTCAATGACTTTTTATTTCTAAAAAGAAATTTGGGGTTATCATCTAACAAACCTTTTATGTCCTTGTTAGTAGTAAGTATTGCCCAGTGTTTCTGTATAATATTCATATAAGACCTCACGTTACTTGAATAACTCAGGGATAATTTTAATTTTGGCCTGGTGTTCCTTACTATCTGATTCCTTCCTTCCCACATATTTGAGAAGTAGGGTATAGCCTTTGTATGCCTCTGAGCACTAATTTCCTGTATATGCTTCTGTATATCAGCATCATCATATCCCCTTTCCAATAATTCATCCCCAGTTGTCTCTATTTGTTTGTGAAAATCTAATATCCTCTCACATTCAATCTGCAGGCCCTAAATATCTGATTCCTTATAACATTATCAAATATATAAGTAGGGTGCATACTGCTCCTACTCAGAAGATAGTTTACATGACATTCCTTCCTATGTAGACTAGTATAATGATGAATCCACGTATACCTTAATCATAACATCCAAAAAATGTATATTCTCGTAAGAGAAATGTAAGGTAAACTTTAAAAATGAGGTAGTACTATCAATATATCTCAGAAATTCTAACAGATTTTCTTCTGTACCATCCTATAAAAGAAAAAGATCATCTACAAATCTACACAGAAAAAGTAAATGTCTCCAGAAGGGACCATTCAACAGATGCTCATGTTCCCATACTACCATGACAGCGTTGGCATAGCTATTGGCACAGGATGTGCCCATAGCTACGCCATTACACTGCCAATATACATTGTCCACAAATAAGAACACATTATTCTCTAAAACCATGGTCAATAACTCCCTAATTTGTGAAACCTTCTCTTCAGAAAAAATCAGAGTATGTCCGTAGGAATTGGGTAATATAGTTCATGCCTGTTATATTAGGAATGACAGTAAATAAAGACATGACATCCAGAGTAACCATTAAAAGATGTCTACCTTTGGCCATAGAGCTAATCTTATAAAGGTCTCTTAGAAAATACTATGTGTCTCTTAGTACATGCTCTATCTTATTCAGTATAGGTCTAAGGCATTTTTCTATATAAATAGATATTGGTTCTGTACACCAATTCCTACCTGATACTATAGGCCTCATAGGTGGATTGGTGGTACTTTTGTGTAATTTGGGCAAGCCTTGAATAATTGGGGTGGTAGGATGATCTACCAAAAAATATTTCAACATATCACTATCAATCACTTTATTACAAAATATCCCATTCAATGTTCCTTGCACTTTGTTAAATAATCTTTTGACTAAAGCGTGAGAAATTCTCTTATAAAAAGCATCATCCTTCAACACATTAACCATCTCTC